>NC_079906.1:23572264-23602665 GCF_024868665.1 Triplophysa rosa
GTGGCGTGTGTGCGCGTGTGTGCGCGTGTGTGTGCGTGCGTGTGCGTGTGTGTGCGTGTGTGTAGGTACACCAGGAATCTTGTTGATGAGGGAAATGACAAATTCAACTTGATGATTTTATGTTGGGGTGAAGGACATGGCAGGTAAGAAGACAGTACTGAATTAGAGATGAAGTGATAAATGACAAAAACGAAATAAAGCTTAGCTGTTGTCGATTAATAATTAAACGCAATACATGAGTCAAACATTTGTACTAATATTAACCATCTGATAATAACCTGATAAAAGAGTTCAATGTATTGCATTTATCACAGTCATAAAGAGAGATAACATACTGAAACACGTTAATAAATGCAATATGGAACAGATTGAATTCCAGAAAAATTAAATCTGGGATCTGGTTAAAACACACACACACACGGACAAAACAAAGGACAAAAATGTTTGATGGTTTTTTTTGTTGAGTTTGTTTGTGTTTGGTATCATCGCAGCAGCATCCACGACCACACAGACTCCCACTGTTTCCTGAAACTTCTTCAGGGACAACTGAAAGAAACTTTATTTGAGTGGCCTGATGAAAAACTTCAGGGCGGTATGGTCCAGAAAACTCAGCAGATCTTACTGGAAAACCAGTGTGCATACATTAATGGTGAGAGTGAAACTGTACCTGTTGCTTAGTGACGATGATGAACGCACACAGAATTGATCGATCATTATTATAAGAGAAATAGAATGATGAGTGGAACTGTTTGTTTCAGACTCCATCGGTCTTCATCGGGTGGAAAACGTCAGTCATACGGAATGTGCTGTTAGTTTACATCTGTACAGCCCCCCCTTTCAGACGTGCCAGACGTTCGACCAGAGAACAGGACACAAAAACAGCGTCAAAATGACTTTCTGGAGTAAATTTGGAGAGAGGACACCATATGTAAGTGTGGCAAAGAAAGTCTCTTCTTCTAGTGGTAAAATAAAAGAAGGATGAATTCAACTTAAACCGAACGTCATGTTTTTAGGCAGATAATCTGAGAAAGAAAATGAATTGAATCCATCATTAGTTTGATGCTGCTGTTGTGATTGTAAACATGTTTTGAGTGAATGAATGAATGAATCCTAGTAATCCTAGTAATATATTAGTCATTGATAGAGTTTCAGACAGCTGAAGGGACATTGTAGTGATGTTGTGTTGTATGTTCTTTCAACACATTCCATTCGGCAGCGTTAAGCCTCGGGTGTCAAACCCCCTCGCGGGCAAGTTTTCCAGTCCTCCAGATGTATGGAGCTTAATTTCTTACACATGTGCTCCATTTTGCCCATATAAACTGAACTTATCATCCATTCAGACGTTGCATAAGTTTATTTTGAGGACATTGCTGTCTGGACAAAAGTGTTTCGACATCAGAGCAGAACTTTGATAAGATAAGATACGAATGTTTCAATCAGCTCGTCCTTGCTCTGTGTTTTCTTCATTTCAAGCTTCGTTAAAGGTTCCTTTTGTTAACCACATTTCCATTTCGTTCCATTCTCTCCCAGGAAACGACCATTTCACAAGAAAACAACTGAGACGGCGTTCCACCAAGCTCACAGGCGACATTGACTTTTTTATAGCAAAATATTGAAGCGGCTGCAGCATTTAAAACCGTGATTCAACACTTTTAGAGATTTGCAAAGGATGATGGGAAAAGAGTGGTATTGGTAATGAGAGATGTTTAATCGTGGCCTAGATTCACATTGGCAAACGCTGCTGAAGTATGAATAGCTGCATTAGTGAAGCCGTGAATCTCTTCTTTGTTCCTGGCTTTCATTCCTGTGTGTCTGTGACCTGTCAGTAATTCCTCTTTTGTACTGTTACGGATGAGAGCTGTTTGAGTGAAGTGTGTCATTTATGAGAAGAAACCATTTGTCTTTTATTCTACCCAAATGGAAATAATACCATCAATGTAATGCAGCACTTTCTACTGATTTCTGTTTCAATTGTCTTCAGATGTCCACCTGATGAACATTTCCATTGCAGATGTTATAATCATGAATCCTGGTGCCAGTAATTGACAGAAAAGCAAACAAATTGGGCCTCGTTGTTTTTTATTTCAAATCAAACTGATTCTTAGATGGAAAGTTTGTTTTTTGTTAACGCTGACGTAAATCAAGTGCTTAACCTGCATGAGTATTTCAAATATTCGACCGATTTTTGTGTTTTGTCATTGTCACAAACCTTGACTGCTAGAAGTATGATTTCTGTAAAATAGCTCATTTGGTCTAATGCATTAATAAAGTGTGTAAATGATTTTGTTTTTATGAAGTGAAGTGAAAGAGACCTATTAGTCAGATATGGTGACCTATACCCGAAATGTGACCTCTGCTTTTAACCCATCCAGAGAGTAGTGAACACACGCACACCCGGAGCAGTGGGCAGCTATCACTGCAGCGCCATGGGAGCAAGTGGGGGTAAGGTGCCTTGCTCAAGGGCACCTCAGTCGTTACCCGCCGGCCCTGAGAATCCAACCGGCAACCTTCTGGTCACGAGTCCGACTCTCTAACCATTAGGTCACGACTTCCCTGGTGCAGTGCCCTATGTAATTATGCTCTTACATACTGCAGGGTTCTGAACTTTTACACACTCACTTTAAAGCTATATTATCCACATATATAAAAATCAACCAAATTTTCAAGTTAAATCAAATTAGCTTTATGAGTCAACTGAACTTACAACTCGATTTTTTAAGTCAGTTCAATATATTTAAGTTTAATAGACTTTTTTACTGCTTGTTTTTTAAAGCTACTTTGATTTAATTTAAAAATAGATTTTTCTTACTGTAGGAGGTATGCTTCACTAGCTCGTGTTAGGACACGTCTGCTGCAACTAGACATTCTTCTTTCTCATTGCTGACTTTCACTGCAGTTCATCATTTACCAAATTAATCTGTGAAAACATTCACAGTCCATCACAATGTCAAAGAATTTATTCATTCTTATCAATAACAACAAAAACATTAGTGAAATAAACCATTTTTAGAACAAAATGCATCCTTACAATTACAGCACATCATTTTCTGTGAAATCATTTGACCCATTGACTGATACTGGACCGCAGAACACACATTCAGATTAAACTCGCACTTTTCATAAAGAAGATGTGAATGGCCTTTGTGGTGTCTCAGTGATTTGGAAAGCAGCCACAGGACACAATCTGGAGTTGCGTAACGTGCTGGACTCGCTCTGGCACTCTCCCAATGGACCGTTTTATTAATAATGTGCGAGCAAAATCAATACGGCAAGAACCTTGAGCCCAAACCAAACAGGAATTTTGTCACGTACCAACTCGCAATATCTGAAGCAGAAGTGAGCAAAACTGAGAGATTACATCAATGCCATAACTGCATGCCCTCCTCAGCTGGCACAGAGATATTTGGGAACGAACAGCACCGTTTGACTGTGTTTCATCTCAAAATTCTGCTGTGTGCTGCACATACATCTGTCATGGTCATATCTAGAACCACTTGTGAAAATACTCATAAAACCCATTTATCTGTCATTTATGGTGTCTTTCTCTCAGGACACCAATGTTAGAAGCAGGAACCATAACAACCATAGAACTATATCAATTAATAACTTCGATTCACTTAATTAGCCATGAGACCAATGAGTCAGACAGAAAAAAGGAAAAGGGTTATCAATGGAAAACTATGTTCATATCTCAAAAGTGTCAAGTTAATGACATGATTTTACTGCAATTTGCATCTGTTTAAAGAGAGATCCTATTTATTATCAAAACACTCGCAATGATGTTAAACGTACAACACTGAAAGTGAAGCGACGGGATCACATTTGATTTCTGTCACCTCAGACCAACCTGTTAGGCCTTTCATTCCTACAGGAGAGTTCAGCCCAAAGTAGTGATCAAAACATCTTCCATTCTGTGTCCAGCTAATAAAATAATAAATGTATAAAATAAGATACTGTGTGCTGTAAACACATTTAGATTAAGTGGACAAGATCATGTGATCTGATGAACCTTCAATCCTTTTCAGATGAACTCAGATGAATAATTTCACATTGACCCATATGAGACAAACAGATGTTTGCTTTACCCAGCTGCAAATGTACATAGAGTTACTGCATGACTGCTGAAAACAGATCAGATCATTCAATTCGTTTCAATGTAGTTTTAGTTTCAGTGCATTCATGTTCATCAGATGGCATTAACCCGTGTGCAGCTCTTGTGAGATTAAAAACAGCAAAATAACTCCTTTGCCAAAAACAGCAGTATCCCTATATCAAAATATATAAATCCCAATGTAAAAAAACAACTCCACTTGACATAGGGATAATACGACCAGCAATGTTTTTCCATTTCCAGCCAATTTCTATCGCTTTATTGCTCCCTGAACTCTCTGTAAGTCGCTTTGGATAAAAGCGTCTGCTAAATGACTAAATGTAAATATAAATGTAAATTTAGCGTGAATTTGAACTACACATCAAGAACCACATCATCATCTTTTTTATTTCCTTCAGCATACAAAGACAATAAACACTGAACATAAAATAAATGAATGAATGAAAAATGAGGCTACATAATATTGTTTTACACACATGATACTTAATAACACAAGATAGATCATTGCCTTCTATTCATTACCTTTTCCAGTATGAGAGATGTTTTCATGCATTTCTAATTTTTAGTTCTTACTCCAAAAAATGACTCATAAAACGCCACATCATCATCATCATCATCATCATCATCATCAGACCGTAAGACAGCTGAACGGCGCACCCTGCTGGTCAGATCAACATCACACACTTGAAACATGATACTCGTAAAGCCGTCATTTTAATAAAACAATAAACTCTAAGTGCATCCAAGCAACAACATGAAATTGTTACCTGCTGTTACTGCAAATACAAGTCATTTTATTCAATGTAATGACATCATTACATTTTAAACGAACACGCTAACCACTATTCTTACGCTCGCTCTTTGTGACGCAATTACGTAACGTTACGTGCAATGTCACCGATCGAAAGACTTCCTGCTTCCGGTCTGTTGTTGAGGTAAGCCGCACTGAGGATAAGTATTCGTCGGTGTTTTGCTTTAAAGTTGATGGTTTAATTTAGGGATTGTGTCACATTTGTTTGTATGGTTGTGTTTAAACGCGGTGGGCGCGCGCAGCAGTTAGCTGCGATTATTAATCGTCGCGTGATTTGCGGATATCTGTAGCACAACTGGAGTATTAACGTTACCGTATTGATGAAACGTGATGTAATCAGACTAAATGAGTTCGACTGCTGTGTGACCTGCAGGCGAGGAGGAGGATGAAGATGAAGATGATGACGTTGGGTTGGGTTCTGCTGCTGTTGTTCGCATGCGCGCGCGCTTCTGAACTCACGTTTGAGCTCCCGGACAACGCCAAGCAGTGTTTCTATGAAGACATCATCATCGGCACTAAATGTACCCTTGAGTTCCAGGTAAATGAGCTAAAGAACTCGCAAAATCACTCTGAACCCCTCACACCTTCTGTTTGAACCCCCGAGCACCAAAACAGCCGGACATAGGAACAGTTTCTTCCCTCAGGCCATCTACCTGATATGCTCATATTTATTATACATATGTTATTGATGTAATATTCAGCTATCCACATTCCCCTGCATAACTTGTATATAACAGTATAATTTCTGTTTAGCACATCTGTACATACAATAAACTGCCTATTGTCCTTTTGTCTAATATTGCACTTTTTGTCAAATGTGTATTGTCTCTCACACATTTATTTTTATAAATATCAGAGTTGAGTGAAGGGTCTCGTGTCACTGTGTGTGTTTTCTGTGCAGGTGGTGACAGGAGGACACTATGATGTTGACTGTCGTCTCGAGGACCCTGATGGCACCGTCCTCTATAAAGAGATGAAGAAACAGTACGACAGCTTTACGTTCACAGCGGCGAGAAACGGCACATTTAAGTTCTGCTTCAGCAACGAGTTCTCCACCTTCACACACAAGACGGTGTACTTTGACTTTCAAGTGGGCGACGATCCTCCTCTGTTCCCCAACGAGAACAGAGTCACAGCTTTAACACAGGTGATTCACAAACACACTCAAGTTATTGACCTGCATGTCCTGGTCTGACTGCGGATGGTTACATTAAGTTTCCCCAGTACATTCGGATTCAATATCGAGAAACACACGTAGTGCTAGATGTGTAGAGAAGTGTAGAGTCAAGTGGCTTTGACAAATACATAAATGTAATGTGATGTGTAGACGTTGACTCCAGTCACTCTGTGACAGATCTGAAAACGATGTTGAACTGCATATACAGGTGCTGGTCATATAATTAGAATATCATCAAAAAGTTGATTTATTTCACTAATTCCATTCGAAAAGTGAAACTTGTATATTATATTCATTCATTACACACAGACTGATATATTTCAAATGTTTATTTCTTTTAATTTGATGATTATAACTGACAACTAATGAAAATCCCAAATTCAGTATCTCAGAAAATTAGAATATTACTTAAGACCAATACAAAGAAAGGATTCTTAGAAATCTTGGCCAACTGAAAAGTATGAAGATGAAAAGTATGAGCATGTACAGCACTCAATACTTAGTTGGGGCTCCTTTTGCCTGAATTACTGCAGCAATGCGGCGTGGCATGGAGTCGATCAGTCTGTGGCACTGCTCAGGTGTTATGAGAGCCCAGGTTGCTCTGATAGTGGCCTTCAGCTCTTCTGCATTGTTGGGTCTGGCATATCGCATCTTCCTCTTCACAATACCCCATAGATTTTCTATGGGGTTAAGGTCAGGCGAGTTTGCTGGCCAATTAAGAACAGGGATACCATGGTCCTTAAACCAGGTACTGGTAGCTTTGGCACTGTGTGCAGGTGCCAAGTCCTGTTGGAAAATGAAATCTGCATCTCCATAAAGTTGGTCAGCAGCAGGAAGCATCAGAAGCGTCTCGCCTGGGCTAAAGACAAAAAGGACTGGACTGCTGCTGAGTGGTCCAAAGTTATGTTCTCTGATGAAAGTAAATTTTGCATTTCCTTTGGAAATCAGGGTCCCAGAGTCTGGAGGAAGAGAGGAGAGGCACAGAATCCACGTTGCTTGAGGTCCAGTGTAAAGTTTCCACAGTCAGTGATGGTTTGGGGTGCCATGTCATCTGCTGGTGTTGGTCCACTGTGTTTTCTGAGGTCCAAGGTCAACGCAGCCGTATACCAGGAAGTTTTAGAGCACTTCATGCTTCCTGCTGCTGACCAACTTTATGGAGATGCAGATTTCATTTTCCAACAGGACTTGGCACCTGCACACAGTGCCAAAGCTACCAGTACCTGGTTTAAGGACCATGGTATCCCTGTTCTTAATTGGCCAGCAAACTCGCCTGACCTTAACCCCATAGAAAATCTATGGGGTATTGTGAAGAGGAAGATGCGATATGCCAGACCCAACAATGCAGAAGAGCTGAAGGCCACTATCAGAGCAACCTGGGCTCTCATAACACCTGAGCAGTGCCACAGACTGATCGACTCCATGCCACGCCGCATTGCTGCAGTAATTCAGGCAAAAGGAGCCCCAACTAAGTATTGAGTGCTGTACATGCTCATACTTTTCATGTTCATACTTTTCAGTTGGCCAAGATTTCTAAAAATCCTTTCTTTGTATTGGTCTTAAGTAATATTCTAATTTTCTGAGATACTGAATTTGGGATTTTCATTAGTTGTCAGTTATAATCATCAAATTAAAAGAAATAAACATTTGAAATATATCAGTCTGTGTGTAATGAATGAATATAATATACAAGTTTCACTTTTTGAATGGAATTAGTGAAATAAATCAACCTTTTGATGATATTCTAATTATATGACCAGCACTTGTATGTGCACAGCCACAGCAGCAATATAATAACGATGAAACATACAACAACTCAGAAGACTTTACTCATCAAAAGATTTCATTTTCCTGTGTCATTTATCTTATGGTCGTGTCAACCAAGCTGATGAGAACATGTCACTGTCTTTCAGATGGAGTCTGCGTGCGTGTCTATTCATGAGGCTTTAAAATCCGTGATCGACTATCAGACACACTTCCGCCTGAGAGAGGCGCAGGGGCGCAGCCGAGCGGAGGATCTCAACACCAGAGTGGCGTTCTGGTCTATCGGCGAGGCTTTCATTCTGTTAGTGGTCAGTATCAGTCAAGTCGTTCTTCTCAGAAGTTTCTTTTCAGACAAGAAAACCACAACAACTCGTGTCGGATCGTAAAGTTCACGGAGGCTCATCGCTGATCTACGTCACTCGCAGGGTCACATCGGGTTTCCTGTTTGTGAGCTGTATGTTCCATTTCCAACAAATAATCGTTTCAATTGTGAAAATGAGACTAAATCTAATTTATTTTGTGGGTGTGTGTTGGATTTTTACGTGTGAAATGTAAGTGTAAGAAGAATGTATAGACATTGTAGATCTGCTCGAGGCAGCGCTTAAGTTTGTATGATCATCATCTTTAGACTTTAGTTCAGTCTAACTGGATCCACTGGCTGTTAGGACTGCAATAGAACTTGTTAAAAATAGCCATTTTTTCTTCAGCTGATGTTTCTTCTAGGCAATTTCATGACGTTGTGTAATTGGTGTGTTAGCTATATTTTCATTTCCTTTTAATAGTGCTGCATTTATTTCTTTACCTTGTTTGTTTGGGGTAATAAATCTCTGGAAGAAATCTTACAGCCTCTTCATATCACTTTAAATAGCCTGAAAATCTGCACATTTCAATACTGTAGAGAGAATTATTTCAAATATTCAGATGCAAGGAGTATATAAATGACAGAGTAAGTTCTGGCATGAAACTCTAGATGGCGCAGTCCTAAAGTCTAAACAAATCGGACATAATAACTTTCCTACACAATTGTGACTCTGGACAACAAAACCAGTCTTATGGGTCAATTTTTCAAAATTGAGATTGTTACATCACCTGAAAGCTGAATAATAAAGCTTTCTATTGATGTATGGGTTGTTAGGATAGGACAATATCAGGTGGAGATACGACAGTTAAAACTCTGGAATCTGAGGGTGCAAAAAAACGAAGTATTGAGAAAATCGCCTTCGAAGTTGTTAATCGGAGGCACTGTAGCAGGCCATCCACTCACAAAAATAAAGTTTTTATATATTTATGGAAGGAAATTTGCTAAATATCTTCATGGAACATGATCTTTACTTAAAATCCTAATGATTTTTGGCATAAAAGAAAAATAGATAATTTTGACCCATACAATGTATTTTTGGCTTTTACTAAAAATGTTTCTGTGCTACTTAAGACTGGTTTTGTGATCCAGGGTCACAATTGGTTCCTTCGTATCAGTGGCCAATGAGCTTGCTTTTCTACGTTTAAAATTCGGCAAGTGATTGTTGTTGTTGTAGCAGTGCAGCCTGTTTCAGAAACCCTCCTCCTTCCCCATCCCCACTTGTATAGATCTGCTACAAGGTGGTCACGTAAGCATGCGGGGTAAATACATATATGTTATATGCACACAGCAGCATGTTGAGGATGTATTGGTAGTATCAAGTCTTCGTACTTGCTCCGCCGCAGCAGCATAGCTGATCTATTCCGCCAAGACCAAATACATATAAAGGTACATCTCAAAAAATTAGAATATCATGAAAAAGGTCAATATTTTTTGCCACTCATTTCAGAAAGTGAAACCCATATATTATATAGATTCATTACACATAGAGTGAAATATTTCAAGCCTTTATTTCTTGACATTTTGATGATTATGGCTTACAGATAATGAAAACCCAAAATTCAGTGTCTCAGAAAAGTAGAATATTACATAAGATCAATAAAAAAAGGATATTTTAAAAAGTAATGTCAGGCTTCTGAAAAGTGTGTTCATTTCTATGCACTCAATACTTAGTTGGGCCTCCTTTTGCCCGAGTTACTGCATGAATGTGGCGTGGCGTGGAGGCAATCAGCCTGTGGCACTGCTCAGGTGTAATGGAAGCCCAGGTTGCTGTGATAGCGGCCTTCAGGTCATCTGCATTGTTGGGTCTGGTGTCTCTCATCATAGATTCTCTGTGGAGTTCAGGTCAGGTGGGTTTGCTAGCCAATCAAGCACAATACCACCATGGTCATTGAAGCAGCTTTTGGTACCTTTGGCAGTGTGGGCAGGTGCCAAGTCCTGCTGGAAAATGACATCAGCATCTCCATAAAGCTTGTCAGCAGAAGGAAGCATGAAGTGCTGTAAAATTTCCTGGTAGATGTCTGCGTTGACTGTGGACTTCAGAAAACACATTGCCTCCATGCCACGCCGCATTGATACAGTAATTCATGCAAAAGGAGGCCCGACCAAGTTTTTTTTTTCTCAAAATGCATTATAATTCCTTCTTACAGGACCTGGGAGGCATATTTGGGTTAAACACTTTTGTAATCTTCAATCATAAGGTCACATAGGAGTTCATACTAAGTGTTTTAAATGTTCTTTTATTAAATTGATCATTTGAATGGGAATTTTCTTAATAATTTTACAATAAGTGTTAAAGAGCATTGTAAATTATATTTCTCACAAAAAATTTTGTGACTCAAAATATTACCAAAATTACCTAAAACATGCATGACTGACCATATACCTTTTTGCCACCATTCATCAATAAACAAAGAATTCTTATTCACTGTTATACATCTGTTATTCCAAATCAACATATTATGAGGGCTAAAGTTATGCTTGAATAACAACTTCCAGTATAATAATACTTGCTGATGAAAAGCAGACAGTTTGATAGGTAGTTTTGAAATTTCAAAGTCACATTGTAATAGAAACTTTATACCCCCAACATTTTTAAATAAAGAAGTAGAAATGTTTAACCAGTATGAGGATTCATTATTAATAAATGATTGCAGCCATTTGAGTTTGGTCACTCCATTCATAATGTCAAAGTCAATCGCTTTAAGGCCTCCTTCTTCATAATCTTTAGGCATATCATTTTCACGTATGTAATGACTTTTCCCTTTCCATACCAAATCAAAGTTTATTTTGTTTATTTCTTTTCCGAAAGACGAAAAACAAGGATAATTAAATCTAGAAAGACTCTCCACTTTCGTCAATCGAATTCTTCCAAAAAGGGTTGTATCTCTCTGCAGCCAAGTATTGATAATTAATTTACATTTATCTACATTATTGTCTATATTTAGTTTTTCTAAATCACTCACATATTTTTATATCCAAATGCCTAAATATTGAACCTGTTTTTTATTGGTATATTGTAAATTGATGAGTCTGGCTGATCATGGACGGCCATTAGCTCACATTTTGTCCAATTTAATTTAAGACCTGAAGCAAATAAGGTGAAGGTAAAATCTTAATAAGTTGAAGTGCAAGGGGTATTTTTTTTATTTTATTTTTTTAAAGAGTTGTGTCCTCAGGAAACTGACTGACAATAAAATGATTTCCATCATACCTGATATATTACCCATTTTAAGCAAAATTGACAACATTTCAGCCACCACAATAAATAACAAAGTTGAGCTACTACATCCTTGTCTAAAACCCTTTTTCACATTAAATCTTGGGCAAGTGACTTGAGAAAGAGCAACTTAACTATTAATATCTCTATATAGCATACTAATAACATTTATACATTTTGGACCAAAACCAAAGTATTTAAGTGTTTGCAAAATGAAAGAATGTTCTACCATGTCAAATGCCTTATAAAAATCCTGAAATAGAATGAACCCATCATCCTTTATAAAATAATTATACTCGATCATATCTAAAACTAATCTAATATTGTTATGAATTGACCTGTCTTTTAAAAAACCTGATTGTGAATCACTAATGATTTGGCCTATATTACCCAAATTTTGATCTAGAAGCCTTAGTGAATAATTGTATTAAGTGTAACGGGGCGTTTTAAACCTTTTATCTTTACCTGGTTTTGGTAACAAAATCACAAGCCCTTGCGTCATGGTTGGTAGTAGTTCATTATCATGTGAACATGTTTGTAAGGCATCAAACAGAAGATCTTTTAGATCGTCCCAAAAAAATGTACAGAAGTCTATGGTTAGCCCATCAGGGCTGGGGGATTTTTACTATGTTTAATAGCCGCATCAAGTTCTTGAATAGTTAAATCTGCTTCACAAATTTCCTTAAATGTATTATCAATTGTCGTAATTTTGTCTTTTATAATATCAAAGAAAACATTACAACTACAAGGGGGAAAAATGAAGAATGCAGATTAGAATACAATTTAAATACCTCATTAGCAATTGAATCATGATTTGAATGCTCTACTTCATTCACAATTAAACCATTAATAGAATTTCTTTCTTGTCTCCTTTTTTCTAAATGAATAAAATATGCAGTGCTCCTCTCACCCTCTTCCAGCCACTTAGCCCTGGATCTCACATAGGCCCCTTTTGAATTTTTAATACACGATACATCTAAGGTGGACTGAAGTATATTACGTTTTTCAGTTTGTCTTCTGGCAAATTAAGTTTACTACAACAATCAATCTCTTTCTTGTAGAAATATCACATTTTGTCACATAACTTGAGATAAAGTCAGAACAGAGCCAATAACCAATCCTAGATCTAGAAAGGGCATTAGGTTTAAACCATGAAAAATGTCTGGCAAGACCAAATATCTCCAAATATCTGTAAAAAAATTGGATCAGGAGAACTGTTAAATTAGAGGGCTGTCCATCTAAATAATCATCTGGTGTCATGTTGAAATCACCTCCCACTAAAATATACTCTATAATATTAGCTTTGAGATCATTTATAACCTTTGTTACTGTTGTCAAAGGAACTTTATTCTAGAATTGGTTATTATAACCATATACATTTACTAGAATGAATATTTATAAGAATATTTCCTCTAACTTCAATACTACTGCAATCCGAACACTGATCGTGTTTCTAAAAGCGCTCGTGTCGTGACTGCTCCGCTTTACCTTTAAATGGGAAACGGTGAGTGAAGACGCTGATTGGGCGGCCGGCCTGTCAATCACACGAAATGTGACGGAACCGTTTGTCGCTGATACAGACTGAAAAAAAACCTCAGCAGCGATCAGAGAAACAGTCGAGCTGGAAACAAACCGACGACTACAACACACAGAAATGGACATTAAAATTAGGACGATGTTTGTTTATTTAGGTGTGTAGTTGACAGGTGTTTTCGTTCGGGTCGTGTTTGTTTAATCGCTCCATGTTACAGGAAGCTGCTGAAGCGGGGGAGGGAAGATCCGCAGCGACACTATTTTTATCATTTTCTATTATGTTGACTCGGGAATGAGCTGAGTTATCTTCACAGTATCGGCGAACAACGTCGTCCTGCATTTCGACACTAATAAATCAACCATTACAAGATAAATCAAGACATCTGATCTGAAAACAGCGTGAAGGATCCAGCGCGCGCGAGAGGTGAGTGATGTGCACGCGCGCGGCCTTCAACCCGACGAGAACATCAAAATAAACCATAAACACGCGCACTAACTGAAGCAACAATAACAAAATAAACTCGCACACAATACAACAATATCCCTAACAATAGAACAGATCTATACGAGTCTCTGCGAAACCGGCACGTTTCAAACTACGACCCGATAAAGTCTGTTTGTTCCTGTTCGTACCAAATACTGAACACTAGCACTCGTAATATTCCGTGTTTGCTTGATATTCACGAGTGTTATTGAATACGTGCTGAATCTGTCGTGTGTTCTCGAGACAGTGACAGTGAAAGTGATGTGGTCACATGTTGTTCTCTAAACTGTATTATTCACCAAATTATGGTTCTCTTACATTTACATTGAGGCATTTAGCAGACGCTCAACATTGACCTCTTCTCCTTAAACTTGATAAAGATCACTCGCATCTGTATGTTATGCTTTCATTTATTTTGTGCTTTTTAAGTCTGTGTAATACTCGGCTTCATGTTGTGTAACTCATGAAGGGACTTTATTGATTCTGCCATACTGACCTGTATATCGCTGCTGTCTTTCTGAAACCCCGTATCTCCACATTTCGTGATTTTCTATTAACCCTAACGTATAAACCATTATTATTAGTCACTCTTTATGTTTGTCACTGGGTTTTGCGAATATCATAGCAATAAAAAGTGTTTAAAAGTGCTTGCCAACTTTGACATCCTGAAAAATGTGGAAATCCGAGGTTTTGGAAGGACAGCGACATGTCAGAGAGGACACCTCCACAAAAACAACAAAGTGTTCCATGTGTCTTGATGAATGTCTCATGTTTTGTTTGCAGGACACAGGGCACCTTATGCCATGGATTTAAAAACTGCCGTTTTCAACGCAGCCAGAGACGGCAAACTGAGACTCCTGCAGAAACTGCTGGAGAACAAAACGGATCACGACGTGATGAAGCTGATGGCGGAGAAGACGAACGGAGCGACGCCGTTATTGATGGCCGCCCGTTACGGGCACCTGGAGCTGGTGGAGTACCTCATCGAATGCTGCTGTGCTCCAGTCGAAGTGGGAGGCTCCGTGAACTTCGATGGCGAGATCATCGAGGGCGCGCCGCCTCTGTGGGCCGCGTCAGCCGCTGGACATTTAAAAGTCGTGCAGTCGCTGCTGGGTCATGGTGCGTCCGTGAACAGCACGACGCTCACGAACTCGACGCCGCTGCGAGCCGCTTGTTTCGATGGACATTTGGAAATTGTCAAATATTTGGTGGAGCACAAAGCAGATCTGGAAGTGGCCAACAGGCACGGCCACACGTGCCTCATGATATCGTGTTATAAAGGCCACAGGGAGATCGCGCAGTATCTGCTGGAGAAAGGGGCCGACGTGAACAGGAGAAGTGTGAAAGGTAGGAGAATTCCTTGTCAAATCCTTCATTATCTTTGACTCAATGTGTGTCGATCAGTTTTCACAACGTTCTCATCGTTCGATGAAGCAGCAGTGCCGCCCTAGACTCACGTCACTGGTCAACAACTGTGTTGTTTTGTTGGGTGGTTGAAGTGAATAATTGTGCACCTCTTTTATTTTGCTTTCGAGTGAGAGTCAATAAATTGGTTTACCAATGCCATGTTGATTGATGGATCGCTGACGTCTTTCTCTCCGCGTACGTTCTAGGTAACACGGCTTTACACGACTGTGCCGAATCTGGGAGTTTAGATATAATGAAGATGCTTTTAAAGTTTGGAGCCACCATGGAGAAGGACGGTTATGGGATGACGCCGCTGCTCTCTGCCAGCGTGACGGGCCACACCAACATCGTGGACTTTCTTACGCAACACCCCCAGACGAACAGAAGCGAGCGTATTAATGCCCTTGAACTGCTGGGGGCGACGTTCGTGGACAAAAAGAGGGATCTTCTGGGAGCGCTGAGGTGCTGGAAGAGAGCCATGGACCTGAGGTACAGCGACTCTAACCACGTCTTGCTCAAGGATGAGCCCGGGCAGCCGGTAACGGCATACGACTGCACCAGAGAAGCCAACACGTTCGAGGAGCTCGACAGCTTGATTGCTGACCCCGACGACATGAGAATGCAGGCCCTGCTCATCCGAGAGCGCATTCTCGGCCCATCGCACCCAGACACATCCTACTACATCCGCTACAGAGGAGCCGTCTACGCTGACTCGGGGAACTTTGAGCGGTGCATCAAACTTTGGAAGTACGCGCTGGACATGCAGCAGAATAACTTGGACCCGCTGAGCCCCATGACGGCCAGCAGCCTCCTGTCTTTTGCAGAGCTCTTCTCCTTCATGCTGCAAGACCGAGCCAAAGGCCTTCTGGGAACCTCGGTGTCCTTCGACGACCTCATGGAGATCCTCAGCAAAAGCGTTCTGGAGATCGAGCGTGCCGTCAAGCAGCCCCGGCCTGGCCCGGACCCCGCCCAGCTCAGCAAGGTGCTGTCCATCATCTTGCATCTCATCTGCTTGCTGGAGAAAGTGCCGTGCACTGTGGAAGAAGACCACTTCAAGAAAGAGACCATTTACAGGTTTCTCAAGCTGCAGCCCAGCGGCAAGAACGGCTACAGCCCTCTTCACCTGGCCGTGGACAGAAACACCACGTGCGTGGGTCGTTACCCGGTGTGCAAGTTTCCCTCGTTCCAGGTGGCGTCCATCCTGCTGGAGTGCGGCGCCGACGTCAACTCGCGCGACGAGGACAACAACAGCCCTCTCCACGTGGCCGCGTCCAACAACCATCCCGACATCATGAACCTGCTGATCGTCTGCGGGACACATTTCGACAGCACCAACTCCTTCCGCCAGACGGCGTGCGACCTGCTGGATGAGAAGGAGATGGCCAAGAACCTGATACAGCCCATCAATCACACCACGCTGCAGTGTCTGGCGGCTCGGGCCATCGTTAAACACGGCCTGACGTATCGGGGGAACATCCCGGAGCGCCTGGAGGCCTTCGTGCTGCTGCACAGATAGTGATGCACAGACTTCTGGGATTGTGACTTCAGGAGTTGTTCTTCTGAGCGGCGGCGGCCCTAATGCATGCACGACGGATTCCTACCATCTTTGCTTGGATTACTTGATTTCTTCACGCTTTTTATTGATCTGTCTATGCAAAGACGGTAGGGGGATGGACGGTTCGGTTCGGTGTGCTCTGTGAGCTGTGTGGTTGTGCTCTGGCTGTCGTGCTGTCATTACTCCCTCCCTCCCCTCACAGTCCAGCATTGTGACATGCTTACTAATGTTTGCAGATACCATAAGTGCTTTTATACTTCCTATGCACAGGCTAATAATATTGGGACTTTTCTGTGTTACTGCCTGTTGATGTTTTTCTTTTTTTCCCCTTGGTCTGTCTTCATTCGTTACACTAATTATGTTTACAGTGAATTGGAGCGATCAGGCATGAGCAAACGTGAGATGTAACAACTAGAAACTAACTTTGACACGCTCCTTTTTTTAAATGACGCAGCATGTTGTATGGAGCGATATGAACACATCTCTTCTTCAGCTCAGTGTTGAAGTTTATCTCGGCTTCATTTGTGCAGTTTGAACTCAAGGGCTTTTGATTCTTTGACAGACACTAGTAAATGACACACACATGTACAGTACTTTCAGAGGCACTTTATTGCAGTCAAATGATTTGATATTCATATTACAATGGCATAAAGCTTGTTCATGTCCTCAGAGCATCCTTGACAATAAACCTCTGTTGCACTTGTATGTTGACACTCCTTTTTTATTCTGCTCTGTGCGCAAACAGTTTGGATGCTTCGACTGAACCTCTCAATGTTTCAATGTCATTGCGTTACATTAACAAAACAAGCCTCATTGTAAATAAGGACACTTATATTTTTCAGTCGCACTACTAAGATGTCAGAATTTTCTTAATTCGCTAAACATATCACAGCTAGTTCAATTTGACGTTGCAGGCTTTCTTTAAAGAACAGTGATGAAATGTTTAGCAGAAAATTGGATGTCTAATGAAAAGAAACATTTTGAAATGTCTAATGTTTTGGGGGCAGCAGTACATGACTTCGTCACCTGATGGGACATTTGGGAATTCCATGCAAATGTCAACCTTCAGATGAAAACATCTGGAAGTTTTTACCAAAGGTTGTCACTGTACTGATAGGTCAGATGTCAATATTTGGGAGTTTAAATACCCATGTGAAGTCTCTTAGTTTCTAAAGCATTTTTGTGTTTTTAGAAAAAAATGAAATGAAAATTAAAATGACTATTTTATGTTCTTGAAGAGCCGTCCCTTCTTCATTTGACTATGACTGCTTCTGGTTTGCGCATTTTTATCCACAGAAATCCTACAAAGACACGTGCTCTTCTGTTTTCTGCTTTTAAAATAGAAAACTTGTGCATAGACTGTATTTCTGATTCCAAGGGTGTATTCCAGAAAGCAGGGTTAACTTACCGTCAGCTAAACCCTGAACTCTGGGTTGATTAACCCAAATCTTGCTTACTCGGCGTATGTCTGTTCCAGAACACGTTTGAAGGGTAAGTTTAATCAACCTCCTGCAAGTTAACGCTCGCTCACAGGAATACCATGAAGACACAGCCAATGGATCACAGATTTCACGAGTCACCATGAGACAGTTAAGAAGCTTAAAGTTTTTGACTGAAACAACGTTATAAATCTTTTTTTTGCTCACAGACTTAAATCTGCATCGGTGTATAAAGTGCTAAATTAAAAAACATATTGTGTAATTGAACTTATTCGTTTATAAAACTTTAAACGCTATTAAATATAAATATGGTTCAGATATATGTAAGCTACTATATATAAGTATTTGTACTCGGATATTTAAAATATATATTCATCATCTCATTTAGATTTGTTTGTAACCGTTATTTTACCATGGTTATGGTTTTCTACCAGTGTATTTTACATGTATTTAATTACATTTCTAATTGTGTAGACTGTTATCTCTATTTTGTTCCTTAAAAAAACGATTTTGATTTGGTTTTGTGAAAACGGACTTTGAAATGTATCAGCTTTATTTTTGAACACTTGCTGATGTACTCGTATTAATGGAGACTTTTAATTGTAGAAACTGCAACAGTTGTCATAATTTAAACAAATCTTGTTTACACTTCAGTACACTACACTAACCACGATAATTCATTTGCATTAGAGGATGAAGGTCTGCTGTGACAGCTAGAGAATGAAACATATGTCCCATATGTCATGTAATATATCCCTTTTAAATGAATGTATTTCAAATATATCCATCTTCATTATTAGGTTTGACTTTGTTAGCTAAAAGGCCATGGTTTTCCAAATGTTAAAAGAGGTGGAAAGGCCTATCCTGAAAGGCTCGTTGTAATTTGGAGAAAGGCCTTTCAATACTAAACTGTAGGAGGCGGCTGAGGATCTTTTTAAGGAACACAGTCAGAATGAAAAGTCCAAGTCTTTTGATGTATTTTATTTTGTAAGTTGATTTAAAGTTGTAATAAGAATTGAAATATGTTAACAGTATGCCATAGGTGATCACCTAATAAAGCCTTAATTGGATACCTGCCAGCCTGGGAATTGCACTTGTAACCTTTGAGTTTTAAGTCTGGCTCTCTGACCACTAGGCCACAACTATCCTTGACCCAATGCATGAAATGTTGCCCAATAAGTGCACAAGAGCGCAATTGTTCTGCAGTTAAAACACTTCACTGTTAACATCCTTTAACTGTTGGAAATTGTAATGTGTGCATATACTGTACATCCAGTGACATTTGGAGATGTTTTAATAAACCTAATTCAAAGTATATACAGTATTCAATATAAATACATAAAGCCTTAAATTAGTTTAATGATAACGGCTTACATTATTTTATTTAAAGATTATTTCATTTTAAAAGGTTAATTAATAAAGCTAATAATAAAATTAGTTGTGAATGCTGAATTGCGATGTAATTTAATTTGAATTGTTTATTTTAAATGATAATATTATCCGTAATCTGTGCTTCCACGGCCACTTGACGCTCATCAAAAGCGCAGACAACCCCTGAAGCTTATGTTACATAACCAGCTTTCTGCAATACCCCCCTGGACTCTATCGTCAGGGGTTTAGTCAAATATAAACAGATGATTCAATATATTGGTAATAAATAGGTTGTCAGAGAGTTTTGACTGAAAATGTCACATGCATAATGCTGGAATTGCCCATTTGATTGGTAGAATCCTCAGTTGCATCACCCCATTTTTTATGATGATTAACACATTAAGTGTTGATGTTAAACACTGAGATGCTGTTTGTTTCCTTGTTTGAATCTGTTAGTGGCGTTTCATGATTTATGTGAACTTATGTTTAGTGTTACGGTCACACAGTCAACGAGTACACATCATCACAGGCCTCTTCCAGTAAACCAGGTAAAGTGTGTACTACGCCACTGGACTTGTTTGCACATACTTTTCTTTCTTTTTTCTCTCTCTGAAGACGACGTGTGTCACTTGGCCTACTTACTGCGACTGTCTTTAAATAACCCTGAATAATGTCCTACATACAGGTCTACATCAGGTAATAAGACAAAACCACCAGTTCGAGCTGTATTTCATGTTCCTGGGTGACTCTTCATGTGTGTGTTTGTGTTTGTATTCCATTCATTCTCCTCTGGAGTCTCTGGATCTTCTGATGAGGGACTCATTGAGAGTGGAACAAGCTAAAGTCATGAACAGTCAAGGACATTGAATTGTGTCTTTGCAACAGTCAGATTGATATGTTAGTCATCATATAAAAGAAAAACAGCAAACAGAAGTCATGATGAAATCATTTCACTCATGAACCTTCAAGATGTAATCACCAAAAGCTTTTTATAAAAACAAAAAATAAGGTTAAAATGTGAGGAAAACATGTATCATACTTTACATGTGTACAACACAACTGAACTGGAACCTCAAACGTGTTAGAAAAAGACATTTATAATTCTGAGTCTTGAAATGAAGAAACTCGGAGGAACTATTACTGCCGAAGATGTCTTCATGAGGATCTGAAGTCTAAATAACTTCTTCTTTTACTCATGTGCTACTTACAGTCACCTGGACATAACGAATAGGTTAATATATGTTTAACATAAAATTGACGGTTTTCATTCTAGTTGGTCGCAGCGATAACGAAACACGGATACGTCATTTCCTGCTATCGTCTGTCTCTTAATAAAATAAAAGTCTAACAAAATTAAATGGAAACTTTCTTACACCGATTGCCTCGCAGGGTGATTGTGTTTTATTGACTTATATTTATCCTTGATGTATTTAGAATTATTTTGATAAAAGTCACTCTTCGGACGGCGCGGTTGTCATGGCAACAGTCCTCAAACAAACCCGCTCAGACGGATCTGTGAAAAGTCACTTGATCAGATGATTATTATTGATTATTTTCTGGCGGGATTTTATTTGATTTTCTCGGTGAGTTGTGTGATTTCACACGCGCGCGCTCAGATGTCTGTGACGGATTTTTTGCGGGAAGCGGATCGTCTGAGAAAACTGTGAGCGGATTGAATGTGTACTTTATGATGTCTTTATGGTTTATACTGTGAAATAATGTATTTAATCATTCACTTCATGTAGAGAGATTAAACACGAGAGAGAGACGAGCAGAAGATTTCACGCAAGAAAACATTTCAGTGTGTTAGAGGAGATTCACGTGAACGATGAACTCGGAGCAGACAGTAAAATCTGCTGTATTCTTAACGTTATCGCACATTTTAATTTCATTCTTCAGTTGTGTAGTTTTATATTTATATCTGCTTGCTTTGCTTTTCAGTAATGAAAGTACAAGAAGAATTACAGAAGATCAGGAATTGTGTCTATAGTTTCCAGGCGCAGCTGACAGACGTCAAACCCTCTCCAGACTGTAACTCACTTTCAGCATGACTGTGTTATAAAACTACTTTGTGCTTGAAAGCTGTACCTTGTCATGTATTTCATGTCATTTCATGTTGAATTTTAGTGATTGACAGAATAAAAGACACCATGACTGATATTGAGAACTCCATCAAAATGTTTAAAGACAAGCAACATCAAAGGTGTAAGACACGTTTCTGTTTCAATCCGAGTTTATCTTTTATAGAGTTGCTGTACGACTAATGTCTTCTTTAGATTTGAGGAACTCTTGAAAGAGGAGAAGATCTTTTGGCAGGAAATCGGTGCCTTTGAGCAGAAGATTGATGTTTGGTCATTGCCAGTGAAAGCAGATGGCGGCGTTCCTCGGTCAGCAGGGATCTGTGCAGACGTGAAGGACTCGAGAAATCTCCCCACTGAGGTGATGGCATTAGAGACCTTTCTGCAGCAGAGCGGGGGGCTACACGGCTGCTGGGACAAGTATGACCACCAGAACTTCATGAAAGTTTGGACGAAGCACAATGGAAAACCTTCATACAGAAAAGAAGCAAAGCTTTATTTACCCG
Source organism: Triplophysa rosa (assembly GCF_024868665.1). Classification (NCBI taxonomy): domain Eukaryota; kingdom Metazoa; phylum Chordata; class Actinopteri; order Cypriniformes; family Nemacheilidae; genus Triplophysa; species Triplophysa rosa. The sequence continues at coordinate 23,594,076 of NC_079906.1, forward strand.
ATAAGACCGTGGAGGACATTCGACTGCATGAGGAATGGTATCTAGAGCTGTGTCATCTCCAGGAAGAAAAGAGGGAGGTACAAGTTTTCTTTTCGTATGCCATCTGTGTTTGTAAGCCGGACACACAGTAACAGACTGATGCCAAGTTGTCATTTCTTCACGATAACCTTGAGTAACGCCTGGAGCAAATGATTGTTAAGGCCATGACGTGTAATATATGCTTTTTGGTTTTTCCACAAGGCCATCCACAAATGGAGAGCAGGCAAGCAGAGGGAGCACGAGCTGCAGAGAGAACAGCGGGAGAAAGAAGCTTTGAGAAAAGAGCCGGACGAGGCCGCCGCCGACCTGCGCCTTAAACAGGAGGAGCAGCGCAGGGAGGCGTCTGAGCAGCTGGAGACCTGGAGGAGCTGCAGAAAACAACAGCTGGAACGAGAGCAGGAGCAGCGAGTCAGACACCAGATCCAGAGGAGAAAAAGAGCAAAAGAAGAACGGAGGAGACAGCTGGAGCTGAAGCTCATGGTGGAGTCTCGCGTTCAGCAGAAGAAGAAGGAGGAGGAGCTGCACGTGCTGCAGAAAGAAGCGCAGCTGCAGGCCGAGAGAGAGGAGCGTCGCAGGCTGGCGGCCGAAGACATCAAACGCTTTCAGCAAAGGGTGAGACTCTCTTGTTTTGTGATTTTATTCATGAAGTGTGTTCACCACACAAGTGACTTGTTATTGTCCCCTCAGGATTCACATCGCTTAGAGATCAAACTGCAGGAGAAACAGAACAAAGAGCAGGAGGAACATGAGCGACAAAGAAATCTAGATAAACTAAAGGAAAAGGTTTGCAGCTAGAATGAACACATTTAGAAATAATCCACTGATAACCTTCCTATCGTTATACCTCATAGAATATAGGTCATCATTAACTGAAAATAAAGAGCTTTACATTAGGTGCAGATTCACATCGCTCGAGATCCCACGAGACTGTGGAAGGCGACTAAAGGCTGGGAGGAACATATTAAAGAGATCGGTCCATCTGGCGGCGGGCCGGTATCTCACATGTTCCACAGGTACTATCTATCTATCTATCTATCTATCTATCTATCTATCTATCTATCTATCTATCTATCTATCTATCTATCTATCTATCTATCTATCTATCTATCTATCTATCTATCTATCTATCATCTATCTATCTATATCTATCTATCTATCTATCTATCTATCTATCTATCTATCTATCTATCTATCTATCTATCTATCTATCTATCTATCTATCTATCTATCTATCGTTTTCAGTGAAAAAAATCACACACAACAACGTACTTAATGTTGGCTTCATGGTTTTGTACGTATAGTTATTTGATTGTTTTCACCACAGGGCCGTTCCAACCTGGAGACAAGACTTGTGAAATGACCTCTGCACAACGAATCTCTCAATTGTCACATACCAAATATTCTGTATAAATCACGGTGTGATGTTTGATCAAGCAGTTGAAACTGTAGACTTACAAAAATAAAACTTTTACACCACCAGAATCAATAAAGTTTTTATATGTAAATCATTGAAAATGTGGTCTTAAACATGTTTGAAACAGATGAAATATACATTCTTTTGATTTTAAGGTTCTTTTATTTTGCCGTGCGTTCGGCTGCGCGGAAGTGACGCGAGCGCACTTCCGGTGTGTGATGATGGCGGATTTCGATCAGGTAGATTTTTTGCGCGAGCGGCACGTGCGATTCTTTCAGCGCTGCCTGCAGGTGCTGCCCGAGAGATACGCGCCGAACGAGACCAGCAGGTAATAATGATCATAGACATGAAAACCTACTTTATTAACGCTTCATGATCATGTGTGAGTGACAGCAGAGCTCACACTGCAGCAACTTCCGGTCACCACAAACACTCGTATGATCATATCATTATGCTTTATCCGCACGTGACTTTTTCTGTCATTTCTTTCCCTTTAATGAAATTGTAATCCTCAAATTGCAACGGTGTGTATAACGTTTGAGCTGCTGTGTCTCATGTTTTAAGATCTTCAGAGTTTTTTACTAGTAATGACAATTGTTTTCTTTGCACATGACTTCGTTTAAAGGTTACTTGTGTGTATAATTCAGAAAGAGATCACATTAAAATAAGCATTATATCTAAAGAGTCTTTGTAAAATCATTTGAAAACGTGTTTAATGTATGTGGATAAAATACAGTTGAGTTATTTGAGCAGAAATGCATTCAACACTAAACAACGTTTACAAGTAGAATGAAACTGGACGGACACAGCTGTGTCTGTAAATTGGCATTCCGATAAACGACTTTAGTATTTTTGAGTATTTGTGTAACTTTTTGAAGTTACAACTTTAAAAAAAAGTGTGCAGTTTGTGTATATAAAGTTCTATCAGAACATTTTTGTTGGAAACAATGGAAGTCATGCCTGTGTATATAAAGTATATTCTGTCGAGTGTTTTGTGTTTATAGGTTGGGCTTATAATAATGCCAGTGTTGTATACAGTATATTTGGATGGTTTGTTGTTGGGGGTCTTGTGTCCAGCTCGGAAGTTTCTAGTAATCCTGTAGATTTGCAGGAGCTGCTTCAGGTGTGTTTGGTTAGTATTTGTAGTTGTGGCCCTCCAGTGAGTGAGTTTGACATGGCTGGTTTAGTGCTTCAGTTTCATTTGTTTTGTCTTGTGCAGGTTGACTATTGTATTTTTTGCTCTGTCGGGTCTCGATGTTCTTAATGCCTTGGATGTCATCGATAAACCTGCATTAATCGAGTGGATTTATTCGCTGCAGGTTCTTCCCACAGATGATAGTAAGTTTCTTTGCGTGTGTAATGTCTTCTAGACGTTTGCTGTGTTGTGTATGTGTTATTTATGGAGAATGTGTTCTTTTCTTTGTTTAACATCAGGATCGAATCTCCGGCGCTGTGGCTTCCGAGGTTCCTCGCACATGGGAGTTCCGTACAATAATTCAAAGGTGCTAATGAGATTCTGCTCATCGTGTCCACGGCAGGATTGGTTATTACATGGCATCACTAGACGGCATTTGGGAGAAATACTTCTGCGATCTGTGTTTGCAGGGTCCGGGTTCTCCTCATGCGTATGACAGCGGGCATGTGGCGATGACCTACACCGGACTGGCATGTCTTGTTATTCTAGATGACGATCTGAGTCGTGTGAATAAAGAGGCTTGTCTGATCGGCTTGAAAGCGCTGCAGCTCGAGGACGGCAGGTGCGTTGTGCATGTTGTTGTTTTAACATCTGACTGTTAATGCATCATCGTCATCACCACACTGTGTGTGTTATTGACGTGTTGTTGTGTTTGGCCTGCAGTTTTTACGCCGTCCCAGAAGGAAGCGAGAACGACATGAGGTTTGTTTACTGTGCTGCTTGTATCTGTTATATGCTGGACGACTGGTCTGGTATGGACTGTCAGAAAGCCATCGATTACATCAGGAGAAGCATGGTGAGTCCACATCCAAATAGAATTGGGAGAGGGAGAGAGGCAAACATTTTGGCAGTGTGTGTGTGTGGAGCATTTTAAGTGTCAGAGAAAGACACAGCACGGGACTTGCCGCACGGAAGTAAATGTCCGAATGAAAGTGTCTTTACCGGTCGGTAACTTTACTTCAGACGGAAGCGGGCTGTCTGACAGTAGCCCCGCCGCTCGCGACATCCTTTGACATCATACAGTGGTCGCGTGCACACAGTTCCCTGTACTAAACAACTTGTCAAAGTATGTTCTGTGCACCTTCTGAGAGAACAGTCAGCTTTTGTGGGCGGAGTTTGGAGGAGAGACGTGAACTGAAATGGTAGTCAGTCAGCATCAGTCAGAATTGCTTGCATTTGATTTTTTTTTTCTTTAAATCTTTTTGCAATGTAGCCTATCATAATCCAACAGTTTTAGTTCATTCGTATTTTTAGGTTATAGCCTAATGTGGAATGACAGTTTTTAATGAAGTGTTTTGTTGTAGGGGTACACAGTAACTTACATTACATTCTTTTAGCAGTCAGTTATAGGCCTAATTAATATATTCATGAAGGGAGAGGGCTCAATTTTTTGTTTGAATTTACTTTGTTTTGCTCAATTTTCTATTAAGTTGCATTGTATTTTATTGAAAAGCAAGACAAATGATAAAAAGCACATTTTGACTATTCAGTTTGTGCAATAGTGAAAAAAATGGCTTAATAAATAGAAGAAATGCAAAAAACCGTGTTCGGTATTATTCGACCAAGTGTTTTACATCATGTTCGGCTTTGGCCAAGAATTTTCGTTTCGGTGCATCCCTAAGAATCACCAGCAGGTGGTGTGAGGCTTCCGTGTGTTGTTACATGAGCTGCAGTAGTTGATGAAGTCATCCAGTCAATCCATAACAATGAAAAACCCATGAGGTTTAGATCCCTCTGGGTAGCATTTCTCCTGCTGGTCCTGATCGTATCATCCCTTCACCTCTGTTTTATATATTTCCACTGCTGTACCGGACTGTTTCATTCATTCAGTATGAACAGTCACGTCGGCGGTGGAGAGGTCAAAGGTCAAGTCCAGGATCAGATCTCGGTGATGTAACCCAGTTAGCTGCAGTTATTTCTGTCTGGAGTTGGTCACTAATGCTCTACGTGAGCTATAAACAGACGGAGAATAATCTCTCGTGCAGAACTGAAGCAGAGATTGAGCTAGATGAAGTTTGTTGTGTTTTACTGTTCAGTTCACACTCTACACACACTACAGGATATTTCAAGACAGCGATGAACACAAGTCATTTGTAATGTATCTGTTGTTTGTCGTGCAGTCATATGATGGTGGGATTGGTCAGGGGTCTGGACTTGAGTCTCACGGTGAGTTCGATTTCTGATGATGACATGATTTTACACTCTTTGTTGGTACAGTTTTATAAAGGTGTCTTTCGGTTTTTCAGGTGGCTCGACGTTTTGCGCTGTCGCAGCTCTGTCTCTGATGGGGAAATTACAGGAGGTGTTCAGCGAGAGAGAAATGAGACGCATCCGTCGCTGGTGTGTCCTGAGACAGCAGAACGGCTTCCACGGGCGACCCAATAAACCCGTGGACACCTGTTATTCGTTCTGGGTGGGCGCGACACTGGAGGTACACTGCTTTACATGGGATGGTGTTTATATACCTCACTACACGTCCTGGACAGAAAATGAAAACAATGAAACCAGTTCAGCTTCTGAATGTGTGCCGTAGAACTGCATATAACTCGACATTAACACTCGCTATTGAATCCTGCAGCTTTTAGATGTGTTCCAATACACAAACTTTGAAAAGAACCGCAACTACATTCTGTCCACGCAGGACCGTCTGGTGGGAGGTTTCGCTAAATGGCCCGACAGTCATCCAGGTGAGGTTACAGTCGCACATCATTTGTGTGTCGTGGTCAGTTGAAACCTCGGTGTAATGTAAAACTGGAGCTGATGAAGAAACTCAAGTTGCTGAAAGATCAATAGAATAGCTCTTATTTCTGTCATTTTTATCTTTACACATCGATGCTGCAAAAGGATATAATGAGTTTCAGAATGAAGTCCATATGTTTCTGCATCATTTATTGATACTCGCAGTAGCTGTGTGTCTGTCTGTCTGTTATTAGCACACGTGAGATCATCAGCCGCAGCAGTGCAGTGTGTGTGTGTGTGTGTGTGTGTGTGTGTGTGTGTGTGTGTGTGTGTGACTGATCTGTTTGTGTTTCTCTGCCGTCACGGCCGTCTGGATCAGACCCTCTTCACACTTACTTTGGCATCTGCGGTTTGTCTCTGATGGGAGAGGGCGACCTGCGGAAGGTTCATCCCGCTCTGAACATCAGCGAGCGAGCGTTCGCTTCTCTGCAGCGGCTTCACGGGGTGTGGAGGGAAAACAGCACGTGACGATGGGATGCATCCGTCCGTCTCCACCTGCGATACCTCAGCAATAGAACCCAACACTGAGAGCTGATGAATAACTGATCACATCAGATCCACCCTATCCATTATTCAGTCGCTCTTCAGCCGTCGGCCACGAGATCATTTGCTTGTGTGCTTGATTTCTGCCTTACAAATAGAAAAAAACCTCACAAAGTTCACGTGTGAATATACAGATTTCCATCTGACGAAGAACAGTATGCACTAGGTATCTTTGTCGTTTATGCTTTCTCAAGTCATCTCACGGTTTCTTTTTCTTCATAGGAATCTTTTCTCTTGAATGTGCCTCAGATATCTTTACAAACGCTGCGGGTGTTGCTGCATCTCCACTAAAGACACTTGAATGTTGCTTCAAGGATCAAAGAATACAAATAGTTTTTCGATAAATTTGTTTCAATATCAAGTGTAGAGATGACAATAATGCTGCTGCTGATATTGTGATGTGAAGTGCTAGTAAACGGCAGGCATGATGTAAGTGTCAAATGTTAGAAAAGATATTCATTGTTGAAGGTGCTGCTGAGATACTTAAATGGAAATGAAATAAAATTATGGCATTTTCAAGCTCCTAAATTCCTTCCGTTAGCGTCGAGTCATTTCACTAACTTTATTTCTACAAGACATGAGCTTGAAGTCTTTCATTGTAATGTTTAATTAAAATAGCTTTTTTATAAGTGAACCTGGAAGCAGTTGCTATAAGTGAATTATTTCAGATGTAAATAACCCAACCCTGAGTTACACTGCAGATTAAACGTCACCTAAAGGTTATTCATGTTATCTCATACAGATTAGAGTACATGATGAAAGATTTGTCATTTTAGGGTGAACGATCCCTTTAATTCTCGATCTATCTCTGCTACACACATATTCTTTCACGTGTTCTTTGACATGGAAAGGAGGTTCATGATAGGACAGATCTGCAGAGGTCAAGAGTGCTGAATCATATTAATACTGATGATTCTTTTAACATGTCTCTGTATAATGATTCAGTTTCAGTTGGTTCATTTGATCTCTGTTTATATGTGGGACACCATGAAAGTTTCATGTGATGATCCGCACAAAGAGCTGTCAGTCCAGCGAAACCACGCCCACGGACACACCGGGCGGGCGGAGATTCACCATCCTCGAGATTCATCAGATTTCTCTTTAAAACGCTGAGACATCAACGAGACGTAAAGTCTCCGATGAGATTAATACGAGAAAATAGATCTCATCTGTTTCCATAACGATCCCGACCGATCATCTGCTGTTGTGTGACGTGACGTCAGGGATAAGGATGTCTGATTCAGAGGAGATGTCCGAGTTCGCGAGTATCGTGGAGCGCATTGAGAGAGGCGAGGTGAGCTGATCTCAGAACTGTTATCTTTCTTCCTAATAAGATGTTAGGAACACGCCGATGATTTACGTTGACAGACGCATCAGAATGAAATAAGAGCCCTGTGAGGTGAATTTGCTTCGTCAGATCGTCATTCATTATTCATGTAGTGTCTCTTTAAAATGACGTTTCATATTCACTATTCAGAATCAGAAGAGCTTTATTTCCAAAGTGTGCTTGCGCACACACAAGGAATTTTCTTTGGTGTTGGAAGCTTCTAGTACAGACATTCAACACAATGACAGTACAATATAATACGATTTACAGTCTAAAAGATTCTAAATTGTGCATATAAAATAAAGACTATTTTACAGAAAATGGGGGATAATAACATATAAGAGACATTGTACAGGGTAGTATAGAGTAGAATATACATATTAACATATTGTATGTACACTTGTGCAAATGGATGTAGTAAGTAGAGGTAGTGTTATATACATGTATACATAAGATGTATATATCATAAGGCACTATAGTGCACACTATAGGAGTAGTGGAAGTGGAATATTGCTCTTAAGGAGCAGTTATGTGTTCAGGAGGGAGATTGACTGGGGGGAGAAGCTGCTTCTGTGTCTGGAAGTCCTGTTGTTCGATGCTCTAAAGCGCCGGCCAGAGGGCAGCAGATCAAAAAGTTTGTGTGCTGGGTGTGTGGAGTCAATGAGGATTTTTCTTGCCCTGTTTTTCACTCTGGAATCGAACAGGTCCTGAAGTGTGGGCAGAGGAGCACCAATAATTTTCTCAGCACTACGAACTGTCCGTTGTAGTCTTCGTAGGTCTGATTTGGTGGCCGAGCCATACCAAACAGTAATTGAAGTGCACAGAACAGATTCGATGACCACTGAGTAGAACTGGGTCAGTTCTACTATCTTACAGTTCTATTATCTTACCATACATTAATTAATTTATTTATTTACGTATTGTTCGATTTTAGACGACCGCATATTATAATGGCGAAGTGTGTGCATCGATATAAACATTGACTTGTAGCAACAATGTAAGGTTTTATTCGCTGACCCCGCCCCTTATTTAAATACACTTGTATCCTGCAGTGTTACTATAGTAACGGGCAGTGACTCCTCCCACAGACTCTTTCGCTCATTAATAGCGTGGAGTAGCGTTGCGTCGCCGTTTTATTCATTTGAACGTTGCGTGAATCTGATTTCAAGTTGGTTTGTGATCGCGGAGTTTGAGTTGTATTGATTTCATGATGTCCAGGAGAAGCTCAATGTGTGTAAGTACATCAAATCTCTTAATAACCTCCTCACGAATGCGCTTTACATACGACTCGAGCGAGAGTTTTCATTGTTTTCTAAAACACGAGCAGTATGCT
>NC_079906.1:23602765-23726170 GCF_024868665.1 Triplophysa rosa
TTACAAAGCTTCATTTTTACATTTTTTTAAGCGGATGATCTCACTTTTATGATCACAGTAAAAAAGTCGAAAGTGAGCTATGGCCGTTTACTTCCCCAAAAGCGCGTGAGTTTGATCCTCGTGAAGTTCCCTTCATCCATCCATTCACTCACTCGCGTGTTGATACTGTAATAAATGCGGATGAATTCCAGTAAAAGTTCTCGTTAGACTGGTGGTGTAGTGAGACTGAACCCTGTTCTTTTTCTTCTTTTTAAAGTGTGTCATTATTAGCACAGTCAAGTAAAGTGTGTGTTTGGTCGCACAGGTGCCAATGAAGAGCATCGAGCGAGAGCTGATCTGTCCCATCTGTAAAGAGCTTTTCACTCATCCGCTCATCTTGCCCTGTCAACACAGCGTCTGTCACAAATGTGTCAAAGATCTTCTCATGCCCAACCACGATGACTCGTTCAGCACAGACGCCGGGTCAGAGGGCTCGAACCCCGGCAGCCCTCGATCCAGAGTCCCGTCTCCCAGTGTGGAGAAACTGGACAGACTGGTGCGCTCAGGTAACCCCACAGCACTTCATCACGTATGAGTCCAGACTGACTCAATCCAACATTCAAGTGCTTGAATTGTTCAAATGGCTTTATACTCGCTTGAAGATGAATGTTAATTATTAACCTGTAAGTGAGATGAGCTCAGCCTTGTTGTTTTGTTTCTTATCAGTGGCAGATGTAATGTGATGTTGTTTTCATGTGTGTACAGCCATTGGTTGTGAATCAGGTTTCACTCCACTTCTGTTCACTTTGAATCATTGTTAGTTTTCTTTCACTTCTCTCTTTGTTGCTTGCAGTCTCAGTGAGGAGGTCGTGTGGAGGGCGAGGTAGATGTGGCTTCATGTCATTCAATGAACTCTAGTGCTGTGTTTTTAGATACCTCTGCTCGCTCGTGCTCTCTCTCTCTCTCTCTCTCTCTCTCTCTCTCTCTCTCTCTCTCTCTCGATCACATCACCTCATTTGTAAGACCAAAGAGATGTCCGACTGTTGTCACGTAAACCCATTGTAGCCACGCAGAGGACGCAGGAATGGAAGACGCTTGCGCGTTTGTCTCACGCAGACACCATGCTGAGACGTGCGAGTCAGCCAGGGAATCGCAGGGCTTTTGTCGGCTCTCCTAGAGCAGCGAAAGGACTCGTAACCGCTTGTTGAAAAGGGTTTCATGAGCGATTCATTCTGGATAAATGTCAAACTTGACCCCTCATGAAAACGTGACAGTTTTCACTGACGGGCTGGTGTGTGTGGGTTTTGTAGAAGTCGGGAGCTCTCCGCCCCATCACAATGACCTGTGTCCGGTCTGAGCCTTTATTTTCCTCCTCCTGGACTGAGTAACGATCAAGTCCCAGCATGCCGTGCTGCGGGTGCCACCTGCCTCTACCCTCGCCGAGCGGCGCTGCACCCTCACGGCCTAAGTACACGCTTTATTTGAATCATCCATGCTGTCATTGCCTGATCTGAAAGCGGGCGCTCGTTCAGATCTCACCTGACATGTTCACGCCCATCGTTGTGTAACCCGTAATGTGTCGGCATGTGCTGCATGTGTCATACAGTGTGATGTTGTGTGTGTTTTAGTTTGATGTTTGTCATGAATGTTGCTTGTGAAGTAGCGAGAGGCTGAGCCTGCTCTCCTCATTTAAAGTGATGTGTGTAAAGAAAACCCTTTCTCGCCTCGCTGCGTCATGACCCGCTGACTCTGAATTTGTTGATGCACTTAAAGGAAAATTACCCATTTGGGTTTTTATTCTGGAAATGAGTTCAATCATTTCCTGCTTGTCTAAATAAAACGACAACTCCATAGAATAAAAAATGCACCAAACTGATAAAACAGTTGAATGTACAGCACAGATGAAACGCTGTCACTCACTTACGTTCATATAAATCACAAACTCCCCAACTTTGACATTGAAGATGGTTCGGTTTTGTTCCGCCGGGATTGTTTCGTGATATTTTCCCTCCGATTTCCTCTTTTGACCATGAAACTGCGTTCATGGCCAAATGTTTCCAGTTCTCTGTTGTTAGTGATGTCGAAATCACACACGTCGTCTTTAAAGACAATAACTCCTTCATCAGCTTTTTTCATTCACATGTTAAGTTTGTCTTTTTTTGTCGTATTGGTTTCATGTTGTAAAAATGTTTCTCTTGATCACTGTCAACTTTTTTCTGTTTTTACTTGGTCTCTTTGAAACTGGAGTCGCTTCATGTCACACCTCTAGTGCTTTATCGCGTGTGTGCGCGTGTGTGTGTGCGTGTGTGTCCGTTCATCCGCCCGTTATGTGAATGCTTTCACGTTTTGATAAATCAGGATCCATCTCTTCTCCCGGATGGCGGCGTTCCTCCGTCACGCCTCGAGTCACCACCTTCCCGTGTCCCGGGTGCCAGCATGACATTGATCTCGGGGAGCGAGGGATCAGCATGCTCTTCCGTAACTTCACGCTGGAGAGCATCGTAGAACGCTACCGTCAGGCAGCCCGCGCGGCTGTGGCCATCATGTGTAACGTGTGTAAACCTCCCGTTCAAGAAGCCACCAAGAGCTGCATGGACTGCAAGGCCAGCTACTGCAACGAATGCTTCAAGATGCATCACCCGTGGGGAACGCCTAAAGCCCAGCACGAGTACGTGGGACCCACCACCAACTTCAGACCCAAGGTATGACCGATCGCCACCCACCCACCCCATGTCTTCTAAGAATGAACACGGTCGAAGTGAACGCTCGACGCTTTCTCGCAGGTGTTGATGTGTCCCGAACACGAGATGGAGAAAGTCAACATGTACTGTGAGGTGTGTCGACGGCCCGTGTGTCACCTCTGTAAGCTCGGCGGATCTCACGCCAATCACAAAGTCACGTCCATGAGCAGCGCCTACAAGATCCTGAAGGTGAGTCCGTTTCCACGACTCGTCTTTGTGTCATTTGACAGATTGATGCCTGACCTGAAAACAGGCGCGATCACATTTCAGATGAATGGATTGAAGCCAGGCGGGGTTCACTGGAGAAGATCGTGTATCTGAATCTCATGCAGGAGGTCAATGACCCAGAAACAGACATTCATGTTGAATCTTTCTTGTGTGTTACAGGAAAAGCTGTCCAAGAGCATCCATTACTTAATCAGCAAAGAAGAGCAAGTGAGGGTTCAGATTTCAGAGCTGGAGGTTTTGATTCATCAGACGGAGGTAAACCATCTGCCTAACCCTCTCGGCTGTATTCTCAACGCATTCAGAAACTCAATACAACCACAACACTGACTGACATTATCTGCTCCTAACGATCATGAATAAAGCGCCCGGGACGGAGCGCTAGCTCTCAGCTTCAGATCCACAGCATGCCTCATAACTAACAGCTTGTGTGCGCATGTACATGTGTGTGTGTGTGTGTGTGTGTGTGTGTGCGTTCATGTTTGTATATCCCGGTGGGGACCTAAACCTGAATACACACCAACACATGGGGACTCGTGTCACTGTGGGGACCAAAATTGAGGTCCTCATCGGCACAAAAGCTTATAAATTGTACAGAACAATATTTTTTTAAATCTAAAAATGCAAGTTTTCTACGATCTTTAGGGGTTGGGTTAGGGGATAAAATATACAGTTTGTACAGTATAAAAAACATTACGCCTTATGGACTGTCCCCACGGAGATAATAAACCAGACATGTGTGTGTGTGTACGTGTGTACATATCATTCAAGTGTCCCATTTTGTGAACTCAGGAGAACGGACAGGTCGCCGAGAGAAATGCCAAGGAATGCTTCGAACGACTCTTCGAGACCCTTCAGGAGAGGAAAAGCGAGATGCTGCGGTCGATTGAGCAGTCGAGGAATCTGCGCGTGGGGCGTCTGCGTGCTCAGGTGGACGAGTATCGGGGAATGTTGGAGAACAGCGGTTTAGTGGGATACGCACAAGAGGTTCTGAAGGAGACCGATCAGTCCTGTTTCGTTCAGACGGCTAAACAGCTTCACGTCAGGTCAGATTTACTTCTGTGTGTTTGACAAGAACTCAAAGATCTTCTGCATGTTGGTTTTGTTTCTGTCCTGACTGAGAAAAACACTTTGCCACGTGTCTGTAATCCTGATGTCTGTGAGCTAAGCTAAGCAGCTTTTGACATTCACACGTGACGTCAGTGTTTGTGTAAAGGTGACTTAACATCATGAAATGTTGACAGGATTCAGAAAGCCACGGAGTCACTCAAGACCTTCCAGCCGGCGTCAAACACCACGTTTGATGAGTTTGTGTTGGACACGTCAAAGGAGGAAATCTTACTGAAGGAGCTCAGCTTTGGTGGCGGTGAGAATGAAACCCTCTTTAAAGCTATAACACAGACTTCAGAAAGCTGCCGAGCGACAGCTGAAAAAATGAACATTCTGTCATGAATTACTCGCACGCAAGTTCTTCCAAATCTGTATAAATGACTTTGTTCTGTTGAACACAAAGATATTTGGAAGAATGTAGAAAAGCAAACGGTTCTGGGGCACTTTTGACTACCATTGTAATTTTTCTTACTATGTTCAAGAACCGAAAATTGCTAACATTCTTCCAAATATCTTTCTCTGTTTTCATCAGAACAAACTAAAGTCATTTATACAAGTTTGAAAGAACCTAAGGGTGAGTAAATGATGACAGAATTTTCATTTTTGGGTGATCTATCCCTTTAATATCTAACATTCTTCACCTGTTTTGTGCAAACCAAAGATGCTAAATTACCCCATCTGTGATGAGTGAACAAATCTTTAGAGGTTAAATAAACTTCTGATGATGTGTTGTGTTCATACGACACTCACCCGGGTCAAGTTAGTGCCGGCTGTGTTCTGTACATGATGTTTACTGAAATGTTATGTGTTGAACTCTTCAGGAGGCGTTAGGATGCTTTCGTTCTGCTGATTTTCTTCACTTTCTCTCTCTGAGCTCTTGTGTCGGGCTGAACGCGTCTCATGTTGCGATCAATAGTTTGTTATTTGTGGGCTTACGGCCCGAGCACTTGGCAGACTGACTGGCCGTGATGGATCTCGTTTCCACGGTGACAAGCTCAGCTTTATCCTCGTCCGCGCAGTCGTGTGTTCGGGTCTGACAGTTTAAGAGATTTTCATTCAACAGCGACTCTCTGTGAACTACCAGCAAAGTTATGAGATGTTTAAACCATGAGGCTTTGCGAAGCCACTCACAGCAGATGAAAACTGTAATCTGTTGAAAAGCATGACTGTTTTATATGATCTAAAAACATTTTCTATTGTCATTTTCTAGTCTCTCGGACTGTGTAAAACTGAACAAACAGTACAATATGATTAAACCCCGAGTGAATCGCTGGTATGATTCTTTTGAATCGGTGAATCGGTGAGTCATTGGTTCTGAGCTGTTATGATCTTCTGCAACGGAGGAAATGATGCACATCTGTGTGTTATCTGAGATTAGAGATTACAGACACACATTGTGTTGTATTTTATTTATACCCCTACTAACTAACGTTCATAGTTTTCTTTTGTTCTTTTTATGATTTGTTTTCTATGAAGAATGTTGAGTGCTTTATTGTCTTAGGAGTAGATGTCTCCAGTGCTCTCCATGTCAAATTTTAAGGTTTCGTCTCTGAATCTTTATTTTCTGATGTTATTTTCTTGTCTGCTCTTTTCAGTTCCCGACCCTCCTGTGATCGATCTGTCTCGCTCTCGCGTTTACAATGAAGGTCTGATCCACTGGCGGCCGTCTGAAGACGCTTTGCCATCGGACCAGTATGTCATAGAGTTCAGAAGGTTGAGCGGTGAGGACGGAGAGCCGGTTGTGTGGAGGGCGTCTGAGCGAGTGTACGGCAGCAGTACAGTCGTGTCCGATCTGGAGTTTTGCTGCCGTTACGCCTTTAGAGTGAAGTGTTGTCGTAGCGATGTGTTCAGCCCCTGCGGTCCTGAGGTGATCTTCCACACGCCCCCAGCGCCAGGTAACACGTGCGCACACACACAGGTGCTGTTTTATCTTTCTCAAACTTTCTGATCGCAGTTAGTATTGAGGAGGTTAACTTGTGTTGTGAGACCGTGAAGTTTAGATGTGACTGTCTGATTAAAAGACAAACTAATGCTGGAGCGCTGGAACTTAATACATGTGTTGTTCTCTGCATTAGGATTAAATTCATGTCCCACCATGCAGTGTTACGCTACAGACGCAAACTTGCGATAGACCTGGCATGCCCGCTGGCTGATATATGAATGCTTTATCTTAGCCTTAAATGAAGTATGAATATATTTACATTAGTGACCATAAACGTAAACACAGAGAGAGAGCTGTCTCGGAATAATTTATCGTGTTTGTGTCTGATGACTTCACATGTTATAAATGTGATCATTTTTTTAACCTTGCTGTTGTCGATGTCCGTCAGTGTTCAGCTTCTTGTTTAGTGAGAAATGTGGCTTCAGCACGGAACGACTGCAGCTGAGCAAACGCAGAGAATCAGTCGAGAGCGCTGCAGGAATGACTTTTCTTCTGGCTGCTGAACGCGTGCAGACAGGAAGTTATATTAGCCTCGATTACATCATCGGAGATACGGGCATCTCACAGGGATGTCATTACTGGGCTTTCAGTGTGGATCCCAGTTCCTACATGGTGAAAGTGGGAGTGGCATCTGACTCCAAACTAACAGCGTGGTTTCATAACCCCAGAGGAACCAGCAGCCCCAGGTCAGAGTTCACACAGTCACACATCTCTCTTTCTCTCTCGTATTATCACAAAACAAACTATTGCAGAGAATGAAACTGCTCGAGAGACGTTTCATGGTTTGTTTGTGCCTTGCAGGTACGATCACGACAGCGGCCATGACAGCGGAAGCGAGGACACCTGCTTCGAGACATCCCAACCCTTTATGCTGCTCACCGTCGGCATGGGCCGACTTTTCATTCCTAAAGCCCCCATCACCGCCGCCTCAGGGGACCACGGCAACCGCGTCCTCCCCATGCCGCAGAGAATTGGAGTTTGCCTGGATTACGATGCCGGACGCGTCTTTTTCTACGATGCTGCCACCATGCGCTGTCTGTTTGAGAGACAGGTGGACTGTTCTGGTACCATGTACCCTGCGTTCGGCCTCTTGGGCGGCGGGGCGGTTCACCTGGAGGAGTTTATCACAGCCAAGCGGCTGTTTTACATGTGAGAGTCTGTTTTATTAGTGTGTGACTTTTTTTTCCTGTTTCATTCTCCCAAAATAACAAGCAATCATCACGCGCGATTAGCTGAGTCTAATCTCGAGTCCCACGTGCCTTTAACAACATCGACCGCGTTTCCACGCAGAACGTCAGGTAATACAAACACACGCACGCAACGCAGGGGCACTTTAACACACGGTCACGTAACGCAGCGCCTCACACACGCACTTTCTGAATAGTGTGCACGTATACTGTTTTGCTGTTAGTCGTATTTTATTAAAAAAAACGAGTAATTATGATTTGTACACTGCACGACAACTCGCATCTGAACTTGACATGAGTTGTGCACCGTTTCATATTTCATTTCTATTATTGTAGTAGCACCTGCAACACTATGAAATATTTCACGAGACCGTTCTTGAAACTTTAAAGGATTGTGTTTGTATTCTAGATTCAAAATAATTTGCTCAATTGAAACACTTGTGAAAGAGAAATGTAGCCTCTGAATGACACGGGTGCTGCTCAGCGTAACCAAAATATGATTCAAATGAGGCAAAATAAAACACATCTACACAAATATTTATATGCACTACTGTTGCCACGGCAAATAACTAATATGGCCTTACTGAATAATATGCTTCATTAACCAGATTTATGAGCTGGAAAGGGAATTTCTTCAATGGCAGGCGTTCAGCCTGTTGCTTTTACACTACCTCTTTTCTTAAGTCTTTGAGTATTTTGCATTGTTGTTCTGCACTAGTCTTTAAGGTTTCAGTTGCGTCATTTCTTTTGATATGGTATCATAGATTGTTGTGCGATGTTCAGCGTTTCACACTTAAAAAGCAGGTTACAAGTGTTTGGTAGCATTTTACTACTTGATGAGTGTGTTCTACTGTACATTTCTCTCTCAATCATAGTAAAATCTCATGATTTATTTTAGTGGTAAAGTGAATGTAATCACGTCATAGGATGTTTAAAAATATGATAATGTAATTTCTGTAGATTTTGAGTGTCCCATGAACACTTGGATTTTACAGTTTTGTGATCATTTAAAAAAAGTGTGTTAATGTATAATATCAGAGTGGTGTTTGCTAATCTATTGCCGAACTTATCACTAGAAATTCAATTCCTCCTCTTTTATAAGCTTGTTTTTCATTTTCCCCTCACGTGGCCACTATTAAAATGGCTTTTGGTGAATTTCACGAAGAATTAATGCACTGGATGTATTTGGGTTTGTCACAGAACATGTATGTTTTGTAAACCTGTAACCAAATGTTTTGCTTGTGTCTTGTAAATGTTAAACTCGGTGTTCAATGAATTGCTGCGATTAGTTATGTATGGGAGTAACATTTATTATTCACTAGAAAACTAACCACTTCACTTCTCGAGTGTGCACTTAAAAGCATGTGTGCCTGTGGACGTGATGCTAGTATGCTTGAATTGGTGTGCAATATCATTTTAAACACAGGTGGTGCTGTATATGATGCTTTAATTTAAGTTAGATGTTTGTCACCTGTCTCTGTGGTTTTATTTTTAATGTACTGTGTGCTTTTGTTTTAAAAATAAATGGGTATCCTTTTAGTTGCATCTTTCCATTTTATTTGTCTGTTCAACTTTGACAGCACTTAGAAAGTCCTGGAGGGCCGGTGTCCTGCGAAGTTTAGCTTCAACCCTAATCAAACACACCTGAACAGCTAATCAAGGTCTCACAAGCAGACTAGAAACTTCCAAACAGGTGTGTTGAGCCAAGTTGGAGCTAAACTATGCAGGACAGTGGCCCTCCAGGACCGACATTGGACACGTACCCCTGCATTAAACTATCAAAATTCACTCCGGGGGAAACATTACAAGCATTCGCATTTCTCGCTGGTGGATCGTAACCAGGTTATAAGTACTGCTTCAAAATGCCAAAACAGGAGCAGGAGACAAAACAGAGCAGGCATTTATTGAAAACTTCTTTTAAACACAAACAGGCGGTTCATCAGCTCATCAAAAGTACTTAAGAGTCAGTGCCACTTTTTCATAAAATGAATAAAATACTTTGAAACTAAAAAGATGTTTCAAACTGCTTTAGTCTTTACTCACTTTGTGACCTAAATGTCAGTCAACGGACGTTGACCTGCACCCGTTGTTAAAATGATGGAAACCGAAGAAATGAAATCTCAGGGATTTGCAGTAAATCAGGAATAATCTCTAGCGATTCCGTGCTAAAACTTCACCAGGAAACACAGCACTTTGGGCCCACTGTTTCATTTGAAATGACTGCTGTGCTGGCACAAATAACACACGCAAAAACACTTCATTGTGTCTAAAAGGCCCCTATAAGAAAACAAAGTCTACTCTTCTATCAAATCCTTGCTTTGTATACTGTGGTGGCTATATGAGACCAGGGCCCGTATTCTTAAAGCTTCTAAGAAAGCTCTTCATTTATCTTAAAAACTTCTACGTAGGAATCTTTGCTTGAAAAACGATTCAGGACCAATCTTAGAGCAACTCTGAGCAAGGAAAAGACAAAAACTTCCAATTTAGTGAGGAGGCGGGGCTGATCCGTTGCTATTAATGACACAGTCTTTTAAAGACTGTGATTGGTTGGTTGGCCAAAAAGGAAAAAGAGCGCTTGCAGTATGCAGCCATTAGTTTGTAATTGCACATGTAGTTTTTCCTGTTGTACCGTTCTCACGCACGCACTGTATATATATATATATATATATATAGTCTTTATTTTTTATCTAATTTATTGGCTAATTCTAACCCCTCCCCTAACACCTAATCCTGACCCCTCCCCTAACACTGCTACGGGAATTTGATATATTCTCGTTGTTAAATCGTTCTACATATTTATTTAGTACTGGTAGTACAATTTGATTGGGTATTGCGCTGTAAATTAATCCTACATGTTTCTTTTATGCTGGTAGGATAATCTGACGTATTTACGCTGTAAATTTATTTTATGTGTTTATTTTAAACTGGTTAGGACATTCTGACAGGGTATTTTGCATTGTAAAATCATCCTACCTGTTTATTTTGTCGATGTGGTTTAGATAATATTAAGTTTTGCCCTGCGGTAGGAAAATCTGACAGGGTAGGACAATTCGAGGAGAGACGTGAACTGAAATGGTTGTCAGTCAGAATTGCTTTATTTTAAGTTATATTGTATTATATTGAAAAGCAAGACAAAATATAAAAAGCACATTTTGACCATTCAGTTTATGCAATAGTGAAAAAATTGGCTAAATAAATAAAAGAAATGCGAAAAGCCATGTTCGGTTTTCGGCCGTTTGATTTTGATTCGGTTTCGGACAAGAATGTTCATTTCGGTGCAGTTGTGACCGAAACAAATCATCTGCATTTCTCCAGCTGCTAAATATGTTAATATAGTGATTTCTTCTATTTTTGCCGCTATGGCATAGTATCGCGCTGTCTTGGAGATGTTAGCGTGTCTCTAATAGGATCGGTCACAACCATGAACCCTGCACGATCTAATGTGTTGTGTCCAGTGTTCGAATTGTGTCAAGGCTCTTGGGGGGTCCCCTAACCAGTCTTCAAAAAAAAAAGAGCATCAATCACATGATAGTTTGGATCATTTTAATTATTTGACCACATTACACGCATAAATGTCGTTAACATGTTATGTTTTTTGCAGTGATTATGCTATCGATCTTGCTGTTAATTTTTTTTATTTTGCATTGTAGCCTAGATTTTTTTTAATAAGATTTTGCCTAGGTTTGATGTCTGTCTTGCTGAGATTTCACTCATTGTAAAATCTCTTAAATTTATTTATAGAATAAATAGAATAACAAGTTTTTCAAAATGTATTATAACATTTTCTCACTAATTGAGATTTTCCTGTTATCTTATTTTCCTTATTTTTTTCTTGGCCATTGATTTTTGTTCTTTATATTATTGTACTGCGGTGCTGTTACCTTTTTTTGGAATATTAATAAAAATCATTAGAGCCAGTGAGGGAGAGGACGCGTCACCTCATGGAGAAGCGTATGAGCGTTTTAAACGTGATTAATCTCCTGATAATGTAGATCAAGTACATGAAAATAATCCATATGAACCAATGCAGGATAAGAAAAACGAATGTCATTCCTTTGACCAGAAGGCTACCCTTCTGCTTTTGCAAAGGAACGCAATGTTGGGGAGAGCAAAATATTTAAAATATTTTCACTCCCTTTCCTATTTTTCCACCACCTGTATGTCCCTGTAGTGGCTCAGTGTCGCATCTGTTTTGACAATGTGAGATAACATCGGACATAAAGAAAGCTTGCATATCAAAATTATACTAGCCTAACTGTAAAGTTAAGCCAGTGTCTTGCTGCGACATCACTGTACATGTGTCACGGTTCAGCAAGGAAAACAAGGAGAGGATCCACATACAGTAAAATATTTAATCAAAAAGACACTTAAGGGTAGCTCAATGGTCTGAGAAACACGAGGGAGCACATACAACAACGATTCACAACAGACAACTGAACACCAGGGGCCTGTTTCAATAAGGAGGTTCAACCAACACCGAGTTAAAATGTGAACTCTGAGTTGATTTACTCAGAGAATCGCAACTCTGAGTTTTCGGTTTCAGAACAGGTGATTTCAATTAGTTCAATCCACTCTGAGTAAGTTCACTCTAGGTTACGCGCGTGCACCATTGATTTAAAAAGCCATCATCAATTGAGCGAAGATAGCACGATTCACCATGGCAACAGCACCAAAAAAAGCAACATGGCGGCAGAAAGCACATGAGAGTGAGGCACACTTTCCGCTCGATTTACTGATGTCCTGAAAATGACTTAAGTTTAAATTAATACCAATAAACAAATAAATTAATCATTAATGAATGAAACAACAGAAATAATAAAAAAATCGTATGTTCTCACTCGCCATGAGTGCTCTAGTTACGCAAGTAAGACGTCATGGTGTATAGGACACCTGTAGGGCGTCAGACTCTCGTGCAAAGTTAGACTGATCGCCGGTTCGAATCCTGCTCTGAACAGATTTCACTTGGAATGGCTGCATGTCAAATTTACTTGTTTATTATCTTTATCGCTTCATTTCTGCATGTATGTCTGTATTTATTCATTTCTTTATTCATGCACTTTATTTATGTGTAAGGATGGATGAGATATATTTTGATACATCTAATTCACTGTAAAGAAAAACTGTACAGTTTTAATAAAAATGCACAGGGAAATGACAAAATTCCACTCGGTGCTCTCCTGAAATCAAAGTACATTCCAATGAATTAATGCAGCCTCTTCATGAATCCTCTATAAGAGCACATATGACATACAGTATAAGTCACTGAGATGGTCTCTGTGTAATCAAAATGTGTGCCATGAATGACTGTATTAATGAATGAATGGATGAGTTACACCACTTGCGCTTTAAAAGGGGGAGGAGATCGAAATAAACTCTGGGTTTACCAAAGAAAACCTGCTCCCGACCAGGTTAGGTTCACAGAGTAAGTTACTATGGTTACTGACTCTGAGTATAAGATACCTCTCCTTTAGAAACGGGCTTGAGTTACCCCGCTTTCTCAGGTTTGACATACCTCACATTCTGAAACGGAAAACCCAGAGTTTCCCTCATTTCAGGGTTAATATACTCAGAGTTTTCACTAAACCTCCTTTCTGAAACGGGCCCCAGGGCTATACTGTATATGCACAGATGAAGGGACAAACAGGTAATGAGACACAGGTGAGACCAATACACGATAACGAGACAAAGCATGATGGAAACTGGAGTCCTTACAAAAACACGGGCAGTACACAGAGTAGTATAGCGCCCTCAGGTGGCGAAATGAGGCGCCAGCAACAGGGCGTGACAGCATGTCTTCATTGAAAACTGTGTGGCGCGCTTGAGCATGCATTCATTTTTAAGATAAAAATTACATTTTAGTTTTATGAAACTTGTACAAATAATGGACAAAAGTGTTTTGTTTTAGCATGATAATGAAAAAGTTAGTTGTCTAGTTTTAATTAAAAACCAGGGGACTCCCCAAGTTCACTATTTTAGACCTTATGAGGGGTCCGGGACCGCCCCAGCCCCCCCCTCAATTCGAACCCTGGTTGTGTCCTATTAACTCACTGTCATTCAATTCAATGTAATTTAATGTTATAGCGCGTTTACAATTTGCATTGCATCAAAGCAGCTATACAAGAAAACCAAAACCAAGATAATCAAAGGTTGAACACACACACGCACGCGCAAACAAAACAATAAAAATCTGATAAACCTTAAAAGTAATATGGAAATTGTCATGTATTGCAACACATTTCTTATCAATTTTCGTGCTTCGTCCATTTTCTCTGCTGCTATAGAAACTCTTCAAGTCTCTTAAAAGTCGTGTTTGGTTAAGATGCTTTATGAATTACTTTTTTCTTTACTAGGATCTTTTCTGTAATTTTAAGGGGAAATGCCCACATTTCTAAGAATTTTCTTAAAAATTTTGTCACTAGGAGCAACTCTTTGCGTGAGTGAAGGCAGTGAAGTCAAATATGAAGGTGAATTGTGAAAAAGTCCAATAGTTTTTAAAAGTATATTTAATTATTAGAAGGAATATGATTGAAATATAATAATAATGTTGATATTTTAACAATATAGCACGTCTCTGGTATAGCACTTGGAGGTTTTCTGTTATTTTAATATTTAAAATTAGAACACACAATGCTGATTTCTTTCTCTGTGGTCTTTAAATTAAACAAGAGTAGAAACTAAGAAACACAGACTGTAAACAGTGTTGAGCATCTGCTACTAATCCTTCTTTATTCATAATTAAAGAGAAAGTAGGAGGTCAAATAGCAAGAAAGACAACAAGTGTTTGCTAGTGCAGTTTGCATGACAGGAGCATGTGGTGTCGAACGGCAGCGTTGTCTGGATGGGTCTGACGTCTTTGGTCCAAACCGGAGCAGAAAAAAAAAAGAGTTAAAAAACAGAGATAAAAAAAGCACACGACTGAAGGCACTTGATTTTACAGCAATCTCAGATTTTTGACAAGAAACAAATGAAGGATTTTCTCTATACACGAGGAAGAACTAAACGTCTTAACTGGTAGTTCAATCTTATTAGCACTACATACATGGCCAGAAGCTACAAAACATTATACATATAGTTACATATATACATGACTGAGATAAAAGAAACCGTGCTGGAACAATGAAAGACTCAGTCCTGAACTTGAACAGGACTGATGTCAAGTGTAAGCGTTAGCAAAACAGTCCAGACATTCTGGCAAACAGAACAGCATC
The DNA here is from genome assembly GCF_024868665.1 of Triplophysa rosa. Taxonomy (NCBI): domain Eukaryota; kingdom Metazoa; phylum Chordata; class Actinopteri; order Cypriniformes; family Nemacheilidae; genus Triplophysa; species Triplophysa rosa. Next base: position 23,617,158 of record NC_079906.1, read on the forward strand.
TCTACATACTGACTGTGTAATTGATATTCCATCATGCAAAAATTAATGAGTCTTTCAGAAGGGCAAAATGATGCTGATCTTCACTGAAAAGAAACTTTCAGAAGTTCATTGTGGACGATGATCAGTCAAGGTCAGCATTAGAGCAGATTGCGAAGAGCATGTGTGAGGTATTTCATGAGATTCAGTCATGACGACTCGTGCGTTAGCACTGATCGAGGGGACGTGAAGACGAACAGAAACTGACAACAGCTTCAATCAAAGTGACATCGCAACTCAAAGCAAATTACTTCAAATAACACCACGCACACATCTGAAAAGACACTCTTACAATAAGTTACTTTCAGCCCACTGTGACCTCCCCCCCACACAGACAGAAACTCAGCCTGTCATCTTAGTGTTGAACATCAGAGACTTGAACACACACATAACAGAAGGAGAATCTTTTCTTTCTCAACATTGACAAGTTTAACAGTAACACTCACTCACTACCAACTCAAACGCACGCACACACAGAGAGAGAGAGAGAGAGAGAGAGAGAGAGAGAGAGAATAATAGAAGAGTAAGACAGGAACGGGGCTCGACTGCTCAGGTGTAAACGTCAGTGACAGGTGTGTTATAAGAAGTTAACAAGGAGAGACATGTGTATGTGTCACAGGCAGTGGCTCCGTGGTTGCCTCTGTGGAAGCCCATTGTGGGAGGGTTGATCTGGGTGGTAGGCTGAGGGGTGGGAGGGGCTTTTCACACTATTGGCTGGCTGAGAGTTTGGGGACTCCCTGTGGTCTCCATGGTAACAATCTCCTTGGTAGCGGGAGTTGGTGCGGCCAGGATTTCGGTCACGATGGCCGTTTCCATTATATCGCTGATTTCCCTGGTAACCTTGAATAATGCGCCTGTTGCCCTGGAAAATCTGAAAAGGCAAAGAGAAGAGCATGTTTGTTCTGCAGGATTCAGCGGTTTCTTGTGTGCTTTTGTGTGTGAGCGAGTGAGAGAAAGAAAAAATGAGAAAAGTCTCGATCCATCATTCTTCAGTCAGGATTTCTACAGCCGATACTCAGATTTTTTTATTCAAGATTCAATCTTTAACCCGATTAAACCAGATGTGTTGTCACCGACACATTCTACCAAGCTGTATTCATTTTAGCATTACTCTGCAACCATTTGTGCTATCAAAAAAATTGGAATTGCTCCTAAAAGTTGACAAGCTGTGTTTTTTTAACATATATGGTATATTACGGTAATGTCTTGCGGTCTGTCAGCCAATCGCTGCTGTTTTCGTGGAGTGTGACAAGCAAATCAAATTAGCAAACAAAACATGGCAAAGAGGAGATACACAACAGAAGAGGCGACTGGGATGATTTTGGACAATGAAACGTGTGATGTGGGCCTGTGCTTGCAATTACACAGGAACTGCTCCAGACACCACCACATTTGAGTGAATAGTGCAAAAAATACACCCGGAGAACAGGGGTAAAAAAGGCTCATGAATGAAAACTATGTACATGAGTGACACTAAAAAGACTTGTAGGCATGTACTACAGTATATATCTGAAGTGCTAGATTATTTTGTTCTTTAGTTTTTTGAGAATTTCTAAATGAAAAGCAGTAAAAAATTATTTCAATTTTTGTCCATTTAAAATCTATTTACAAACTCACAGAATGGTCACACGGCCAATAACCGTCATATATTTAAAGACATTTGTTTTCTGAACAAAAGGATACCTTGCACACAGATGATGGCAGACTGTGTTAGAATTTGACAGTCAAAAAAACTAAATGTTTGAAAACAACCCTTAAAGAGTAAGTAGCATATGACTTTTAAGGTCCTACTTGACTAGTTGACACGGCATACAGTGTACGGTGTTCGTATCTTCAGATGTTATTACAATACAGATAGTACTCGACTCAGTTTTTGAAATAAATACTTTGAGAGTTAATAGATTGAACAATTAAATTAGCCGAGTTAATAGCAAGATAAACAAACTGTAATACCCCAGAAATAACAGTACATGCTAATGATAGTAGGGCTGCAACTAACGATTATTTTGATAATCGATTAGTTGGACGATTATTTTTTCGATTAATCGGATAAAATGTAATTACATATTTTGCTTATAATAAGTAAATCAGATATGGGAAAAGTATACACAACTGAACTCATTAGCCTTCTCCCAAAATGTTGTGAATGTCTCCATAATTAACACACCTGGTGAGTTGATTCATGTGTGTCATATTAGAAGCAACTGACAATAGTCTCTCCCAAACATGGGAGTGAGGGGAGGGTCGGCCAAGGAAATATTTTTTTTGTGCCATGAAAAGTGAGATATTTGTCATTCAAATTTAGTGAAGTGCAGTAAAAAGTAAACAGAAAAAGTAATACTTAAGTACAAATACTCAAAAAGTGTACTTAAGTACAGTACTCAAGTAAATGTACTTCGTTACCCACCTCTAAACTAAATAAACCACCAAATCAGGGTATTTAGCCTAATATGTACTTTGCAAAGTGCAAACGCCACAAATTGGGTTTTACTAATATAATCTTTAATTTTGTCATTTAAAACACCTCTCCCCTTTAAACTTTAAAACTGCGCAGCTTGAAGAGATGCATGCAAAACACGTCTGACTTTAAAACTGCGCACCTCGCGCTGCATGGAGAGACGCATGCACCGAGAGACACGTCTGACTATAAAACAGCACAACTTGTGCCGCATGGAGAGACGCATCCACGGAGAGACACGTGTGACTTTAAAACTGCGTCACTCGTGCTGCACGGAGAGACAAGTGTGACTTTTAAACTGCGCACCTCGCGCTGCATGGAGCAATGCATGCACCGAGAGACACGTCTGAATATAAAACAGCACAACTTGTGCCGCACGGAGAGACGCATCCACGGAGAGACACGTGTGACTTTAAAACTGCGTCACTCGCGCTGCACGGAGAGACAAGTGTGACTTTTAAACTGCGTCACTCGTGCTGCACGGAGAGACAAGTGTGACTTTTAAACTGCGCATCTCACGCAGCATGGAGAGACAAGTGTGACTTTTAAACTGCGCATCTCACGCAGCACGGAGAGACACGTGTGACTTTTAAACTGCGCAGCACAGACAGACACGTGTGACTTTTAAACTGCGCACCTCGCGCTGCACGGAGAGACACGTGTGACTTTTAAACTGCGCATCTCGCGCAGCACGGAGAGACACGTGTGACTTTTAAACTGCGCACCTCGCGCAGCACGGAGAGACACGTGTGACTTTTAAACTGCGCACCTCGCGCAGCACGGAGAGACACGTGTGACTTTTAAACTGCGCAGCACGGAGAGACAAGTGTGACTTTTAAACTGGGCATCTCGTGCAGCACAGACACACACGTGTGACTTTTAAACTGCGCATCTCGCGCTGCACGAAGAGACGCATCCACAGAGAACCACGTCTGACTTTAAAACTGCGCAGCTCATGCTGCACGGAGAGACACATCTAAAACGGTAATTTTAAAAGGGAAGAAGATGTGCTTGATTTATAACTGCGCAGCTCGCAAGTGACGTCACAGACCAAATAATCGATAATGAAATTCGTTGACAACGAATTTCATTAACGATTATTATCGATTTTATCGATTAGTTGTTGCAGCCCTAAATGATAGCGTTATATGCATTAGCTAAACACAGACATAAGGTACACAAATATTTCTTGAAGTTAAGACAAAAATAAAGAGTCACACTTACATGTTGCGATTCGGTGGAGCTAACAGGTCCAAATAAGGTTGGTATTGCCCCTCTTTCAAGGATAGTCGTTTCACATATCCTGCAGTGAACGCGCCAAGATTATTGAAGCAATCTTCGGTGAAATGACGCGCGCACAGTAAAACCCTGGGGTTATACTCCTTTGGTATCATTTGAAAAATGAATTGTAACCATTGTTCGCTCAGAAGTTCTTCCTTTGGTAGTTGAAATAAGACGGGACTTAGTTTCACAACGTAGAACACAGGTTCTAGACATGATACACACGCATCACGAACGAGCGACAATGTTTTGGGGGAGGAGAGACTAGTAGTGAAGTTTTCGTGGCAGTCCCAGCAAAACGTAGGCAGGGACTATGTGTAGTGACGTAGATACGCGGCGGTTAGAGACTCGGACTAGCTCATGTCTTGTTTGCATGATTCAGAGTCGACTCCCATTTTTACAAGCCAATAATTGTTATTTATTCACCTTCGGATTTACAACTTAGCAGACAGCTTACTTTCAAACACGGCAACATAACACACTGCATGAAATGTCATTTTCATGACCTCATGCTACTAACTCTTTAAGAACCTGAAGCAAAAATAGGCTAAGTAAATCTCTGTACATTATACAGTAATAAAAGTAACAACAGTAAAAAGGGTAAATATGTTTTATAAACTATCACAACGGTGTGAATGTGAAAGTGGTGCTCAAATCAGGATCACTGATGAGTTTATGAGAGTTGAGACATGGGAGACGTATGCACGATGTTAGATTGATAAATGACGTGTGTGTTGTGTGACACTACTATGTAAATACCTGTTTATGTGGCACATTAGGGCGAGCCATGTAAGCAGAGGGCTGATGCTGGAGCTCGGAGGTGGAGCTTGTGACAGAGGAAGAGGTGGAGCTGCAGCGAGAACGGCTGGAGTAGCTCGTCTGAGGATGATACACTGCAGGGAGACAGAAAGACATCGTAACCAACTCGTATAACTAACCTAACCTAACCCTAACAACAAACAAAGTAAAGTTGACTTTCCCACCTGATCCAAAAGACGTGATGCTGCACTTGAGCGGCTCTAGATCGAATGAGAACTTCACAGCTTTACCAAGATCTTCATCATACTTACGCTCACTGACAAAATGCTGGATAGACGGACAATGACACAATAAACATGTGGTTAGATTACTCTGTGTTTGTGTTTGTTTGTGTGTGTGTGTGTATATACTGTATGTGCAGTGTTTCCGTGATAAATTTCTTAAAGATGGGCAACATGCTCGGTCATGCATTCTGACTTCTTTACACTGTTAAATGTGCTGGCTTCTCATGCTTAACATGGTCAACATGTTAAAAAACGAGTTGGACGTATGACATAGTATTTCTGTGCTTGATACACTCCCACAGCACTCCAACTCGTTTCGGAAAGTTTTTTCTAATTCTGGATCCCTGTTTTATTGGATCCTTTTATTGGGCAATTCTCAAACATAAATAACTTAAAATTCTGTTATTTATTTTTTATAAACTCTGAAAACACTTACAACTCCAGTGTGTTCGTGCCTTGCTTTTGGAGCATGTGCTCCCCTCATTTAAATACAACATGTCACCACACAGGCCTACATATGAGTGTCAGGAATCAATCTATGATACAGTCCTAAACGTGTACCTGTCTCAGTGTTTGCTGTCTGCTAAGGTGAAACAAGAAGATAAACTGTTTAAACTTAAAATAATCTACATAAATACTAGCTAAGACCTTAAAGCATGGTTAAATTCATTCACTTCAATACATTAGAATTCATTAAAAACATTACATAACCCATTCTGACATGAACTAACCATAAATCTATTTTTACAGCATTTATTAATTTGTTTGTTACTTAATACAAATCTAGTTGTTTATTCATATTAGTTCATTGATAAATGTTAACAAATACACTGTTAATATTTTAAATGGATTTAAATATTTATTAAATAATTAAATATTTATTAAATCCGTTGAAATGAACCATTAAGGTGAATCAATAAATGCTGTAGAAGTATTAGCCATTATTAGTTCATGTTAGCTAACTAATGTTTAGAAATGGAACCTAGTTGTAAACCGTTAGCAAAGCTGGTAAGCTGCAAGTTGGCCCGTCACAAAATAAAACAAAGCATAAATAAATGAGAAATTGGTATCATTTTAACAGAGTGGTATCGCAGTATTTTTCTAGTACCGGTCTACAGTGCAACACTAGTCGTAAACAGAGGCAGTTTCAAATTGCATTTTTTAAACTGTCTTTAGTAAACTGCAGTTTTATGGAGAAAATACTCCGGATTGGAATAATTTTGCACATGGGTTATCTTAAAGCATATTAAAGACATATAAACAACAACTTTAATCTTGATTTTCACCACAGGGGGATTTTATTCTTTCACACAGCGTAACCATGTGCTTAATAACAGGTGAACTGTATTCAAGTTTCTATATCCAAACAGTCGATAACAGTGACAGGTTTTGGAAATGCTGTGTTGTACTCTTTCATTCAGGAGTTGAATGAATTGAATGAGCTGTTTCTCGCTTCCGCTCAATGTAAAGAGTAGACGCCGAGAGAGGCGATCCAGATGCTTTGCCTAACCAACGTCATGAAACAGTTTAAAGATTTTGTTAATTTTGGGTCGATTTGAAACAATACAGAAAGGTTTATGATGGGTTGGGGGTATACAAATCATTATGTCTATGGAAACATGAAAACACAACGTGTGTGTGTGTGTGAGATGTGCGCACGTACCTTGATGTCAGCTCGTAGTTCTGTAAGCTGTTCCTCTTTCAGTGATGCTGATTGGTCAGTGAGTCTCTTTAGCTCTTCTGCTCTCTTCTGACGGCCGTCCAGAATCGCCACTGAACATAAACACGATTGTGATTGTCCTTGTTTAACACCAGTGACATGAACACACACGTCTGTCTCACACATGTCTCTCTAAGACATACACAGATAAGAACACACAAAACAGCAGCACATCTGAATGATGAAAGCGGCTACAGACAGAAAAACTCCTAACTCACTTGCTTCTGCTTTGACTTTGTCCATCTCAGCAAAGAGCGTCACCTCTCGATCCATCAGACTGACAACAGAACAGAAACAAACATGTCATCTCTCTCTCTCTCTCTCTCTCTCTCTCTCTCTCTCTCTCTCTCTCTCTCTCTCTCTCTCTCTCTCTCTCTCTCTCTGAACTTCTATATTATTAGCTCCGTTTTATCTTTGTTTGACTTTGATTAATCGCTATAAATGCGCACTGATTATTGGAGCCTGTAGCCCCGAGGACGTAGCACATAGCCATTCTGGAAACCCGAGTTCACGCCTTGCTTTTGTGGCCCTTTATCCATCTTACTGAAAGTCCCTTGGCCTCTCCTATCCCTTCCTGTCTCTCTTTATTGTCCTCTCGAAAATACAACGCTCAGCTACAGTTCCAGTTTCATTCAAAGAAAAAGATGGCAAGCAACAGACACAATAAGATTATGTTTTTGGAGAACGACTTCTCTAAACACACAGAAGCTGAATCTAATGTAACAGGAGGGCAGTGTGCAGATGTTTTGCGTTGACATGTTTACACGTGTGGGTGTGCGCATGATATACCAGCTCTGGAGCTCAGCAAACGTCTGCTTCATTTTCTTGATTGAGGAATCCATCTCATCTCTCACCACGACTCTGTAGCGAGTGAGTGATGCCGCACAGCGCTGCAGGTCCTTCACAGAGCGGTCAACATTAGCCCCTGAGAAAACACAACACAACTCGTCATGATTGTATAACCCTACGAACACTTGAATGTCAATGGTCAGTTCTATATTAACTGTCACTGAAGTGAAGCATCACCCACAAGTAAAATTTCTTCATTCATAGAAATCTGGGACTTCACATCTTAACACATGTAACATGTTTGGAAACTAAAGGAGGTATATGAGATGAGAAGAGCACCTCACTCTCTCACTCAGCTTTATTTATATAGCGCTTTTTACAATTTTCATTGTTACAAAGCAGCTGTACATGAGACATATTGACTATAAGCAAAACAATTAAAGCGCATTAATTTCACCTAAACTAATAATTACACACACTCTTGTTTACTTACGAAAAAACTTGCATTCTTATTCAATATTGTCTTTGATTGAAAGACGTAATTTTGAGTTGTGATCATTGGTAGTCTTACACCGTGTCTACACCAGACGCGGCATTGCGCCATGTCCGGTGTGGACAAATTTTAAAATTATAATGGCTTCTAATGCAATCTATTGTCTCTTGTCGCGTCACGCCGCATCCGGTGTAGACACGGTGTCAAAGGACCAGTCAGTAAAATCAAGTGGCATTTGGCAAATTGCAACCAAGCGTTCATTGACTCCACCGCTCCTTTCAAAGCACTACAGAGGCTGACACAACATGGCAAATTACATATTTACATAGAAATAACTCATTCTAAGATAGTAAAAACATAACGCTTCATTATTTAAGGTCTTCATACACCTCTGAAGACATAGTTATGTGCATTATATTGAATTTCTGTCAATAGATCCTCCAAAAATACACACTGGACCTTTACAATTCTAAAATATGATCAAATTCGGAACAGGAAAAGTCTTCAAAACAATCAAAAAATACCAGTCTTAAAAAGAATAATAGCAATGAAAAGCATCCATTTGACTAACCGGAATAAAACAGGAAAACATTTCAACCAAAATCCATACACATCTCTGTCATTCACAATATTTCCAGTATTTCTGGTGATTAAGCAAGCGGTTTTCTCACAGGATTTCACCTCATCAACTGTTTGAAAGAGACTAGAGTTAATCCTAACGCTGTTATCTTCAGAGCAAACACAGCTCGCACTACAGCCACAATTGAGCAGTTATTACCAATCTTTCTGCCAGAAGATCCTTGCTGTGTGTCTGTAGAGGGAACTGGCACAGAGGAATTCTTGTAGCTGGAAACAGCCTTGAGTTGAGACTTGTTACTGCGGGAACTGTGATGGTTCTGTCGTGCTTCCTTACCGGTGCCGTGCTGAGGGGTGGGGCTGGGTGTTGGGTTTGACGTCCCCTCTCCACCTGCAGCAGAGCATCAAACATCTGAAGATCTTACAGAAGCACACACAGGAACTTCAGCATCGCACGCTCATCCCGAACTCTACCTGTGGCCTCTGAAAGCTCAGGAGCAGCGGTTTCCACATCCAGATCGGCTGTGTCCAGGGAATCCAGCTGCTCACTTAGAGAATCTAGCGAATCTCCATCAGCGCCTGCCGAACCATTGGCATGAAAACCATTAAGAGCCTCTGGACATTCAGCGTCTGGGGTCGAGTCAGCAGGAGCAGGGTCTACAGGAGCCTCAGTCTGAGGTTTTGGCTTCTTTTTCTTCTTGGGCTGTGAGGAAAAACAGTCCTTTTAACCTAACCTAACCTAACCTGCACTACAGATTTTAGAACAGCAAGATTATTGTCACTTTTAGGCCAATTCACAGCTGACTACAGAACATAATGCTACAGTGTGTGCGGGACACAAATCGGCTTGATGTGTGAACGGCTTGAGTGGTTATGTTTTTACAGGACATACTGTGTAATAAAAAACAAACACGTCTGAAAGATTCAGAAAGAACGTGTGGAACACCGGATGTCAGCAAATGAAGAGCCGTCACTAACCTTTTTTTTCCCGGTCACATTCCATTCCTTCAGGATCTCCACAGCACTGCCTATCAACACAAACACACACAACTCATCATTCATGTACAAATCTTCAGGCATACTGGGAAAGCGGACACGCTCCGAGTGTGACTGTACCTTCCACAAAGGCCTGCACTGCACGATCCACACAGTTCTCAAAGTGCTGTAATACCAGAGCAATCTCATTGTTGCTTTTATTGGGCACCACAGCTCGCACGGCGTTAATCTGAAGACAAACACATGTGAAGAAATCTACTGATCCTAACAAAACACAAACTCATTTAACCCTAAAAACGTCACATGTCAAATGTCAAAGAAACTCTGATATAGAACGAGTTCTGACCTTTTCCTTCATCTTCTCAAATGTTCCTCCTTGAGACATCACCACCTTAGAGTGAGTATCGAACACCACTCCAGACACATCTACACACACAAAGAAACCATTTGAAGACGTTAGGGCTTTCACAATTTAGTCTTAGTTTCAAAAAAGCCTTTCACTATAACAGTGGGTAAAGTCTTGGAAGAGGATCTGGATCAAAGGCAAGAGCCAGTAAAAGAGAGACAGACAAACAGAGGGAGGAGCGACAGACAGAGAGAAAGCAAGATAGGGAGACACAGAGCATGAAAACAGCATTAGAAATGGGACATTTCTGTCAGAACTCTTTGACAATCTGTTTATTACCAATACACTGAACCACCTAGTTATATTTTCCTAAAACAGTTAATAGATTACAGACACATGCACAAGCTTTCCATTTTAAAATGGTGAAACAAATATGCGTTATGGATGTGACAAAAAAGGATGCACGTTTTATGAGACAACATACTTTGTAAGATTTTTGTGAATTAAGATGCACAAACCAGAAGCAGTAATTTTAGTTATCTTAATTTTCATGCGCCAATTTATGAGGAATATGGACAATTCTTAAAGGAGCACTTGCCTCATGCTTTTAAAGTTTTAAAGAGAGACCCTATGAGTGCCTTCAGTGAAAACTTTATTTTATTAAAGTTGGTAAGGTTGATCCGTGCATGAATAAACCCTTGATACATGACATTTAAAATAACTACAAACTGCTGCTAAAAATGAAAGATGACTTTATTTTATCATAACCGACAGCTAGACTAATGATCTCTAATCATTCAGAAAGTCTCATTAGCAGCAAACAAATGACTGATGGCTTTAAAATTAAGTTAAAGCAGAGCTATCATGCGCTGTCATGCATTCTGACTTCTTTACATGTTTAAATGTGCTGGCTTTTCATGCTTAAAATGGTCAACTTGTTAAAAACGAGTTGGACGTATGACTAGGGCTGAACGATTAATCGAAATCGAATCGCAATCGCGATGTGAGACGTTGCGATTTGCTAATCGCAAGAGGCTGCGATGTGGAAACGATGTGAAATATAGGAAACGCGTCTGTTCCAAGCCCGCTTTGAGTGGCATTCTTGCTAACCAACAGAGTGAGCGCACCTCCGTTATGCCTAATCAAAAAAAAAAACAGAAAGCGGGATAGAGAGAGAGTGTGTTATTATGGCATCTGCAGAGTCAGATCGATCATATTAGGCAAATAAATACTAAAGAACCATCCAATTCAGAAGACCGCACACACAGCCTGTGTTATACTCGCTCTCTTCCCCGCGTTGCGCGTCTTGCGGACGAGCCGTTTAAACTTGATGCACACACATAGCCTGTTTCATACTCGCGCGACTCTTCCCCGCGTTGCGCGTCTTGCGGACGAGCCGTTTAAACTTGACGCGCACACATAGCTCGTTTCATACTCGCGGACGAGCCGTTTAAACTTAATGCGCACACATAGCCTTTTTCATACTCGCGCGACTCTTCCCCGCGTTGCGCGTCTCGCGGACGAGCAGTTTAAACTTAATGCACACACATAGCCTGTTTCATACTCGCACGTCTCTGCCCCGCGTTGCGCGTCTCGTGGACGAGCCGTTTAAACTTGATGCGCACACACAGCCTGTTGCCTTGACGCACGCGTGCACCATGTGTCAACTCACGCCTAGGTTTCAAACAAATGTAAATTCTATCTAACTGTTTTGCTAATTTCACTTGGATGAAATTAAACATTCAGCACATTTTCTACTAGTTTTAAAAAATAATAAATCAGCCTATGTAACCTATGAACTATTTTAATAATTCACTAACACAATAGAAAATGTTATGGATTTAAGGGTTACAATGGGAGTTGTATTTGTTTTAATGGAAACTATAATAGTGTACACTGGTATTTGGATTCTATTGGTGTGATGTAATCTTGAAGCTGGGAACCAATTGAACAACAGTAAGCCCGATTTGAATAATGCCCAAAACACACTACAAAAATGAATTTTGTAATGGTTTTAATGGAAACAATTAGAATTTCTGTAATGTTTTTTTTATTGTTTTCTTTCAGCAGGGTAATTATACCCATACTGTGCTCCACACAACAATATTGAGCTGAAGTTTGAATTAGAAAAGTTAAAATCGCAAATCAAATCGCAATCGCAATGTCTGTCAAAAAAATCGCAATTAGATATTTTCCCCAAATCGCACAGCCCTACGTATGACGTAGTGTTTCTGTGCTTGACACACTCCCCCAGCACTCAAACTTGTTTCGGAAAGTTTTTACTAATTCTGTGTAGTCACAGGGATTTTATACCTTTAATTGTCAATTCTCACGGAAAAGCACAGCAAGGCGAAAGAAAGAGCCCGCCCACAAGCCAACCAACGAGCGAGACCTGCTTACCATCAAGGCTATCTGCGCTGCATCAAGATTGGCTGCGCTGTGGGCCTGCAGCTGCAGCTCGTTACTCTTGCAATAGTGAAGTTGAGGTGTGTCTGTTTGTTCACGACATTTCAGTGATGGATGTTATATAAACGCTGGATATAACGCTGGATTTGGAGATGGTTTGAGACTGATAGATGGAGCGGTCCCAGTGCTAAAAGGATGCCAGACATGAACCGCACGAGGTAAGTCAAACTAAAGCCCTATTCGCACGGGATTAGTATTATCTGGGGACCTCTGGTCATTTGTAATAATTGCAGAGATTGTCTGTGATCATGTTGCGCATTCGCACTGGATAAGTGAACTCTGTGATTTTACTCGAATTTACTGACTTATCTCCCGGAAATTACGTGAAGGCACTTCCCTCTTTCTTAACATGGCACGAAAGAGATCTTAACACGGATGCGCTGTCTGACAGAGATTCACCGACGCAGCCTTTAGCCCGTTACTGTACACACCAGGCTGGACCTCGCGTTGCGTTTTGCCGCGTCCCACAGTTTAGAAGCTATCTATCTTCATTGAACATGTCAAAGCAACGGTTTTAAATCGCGCGAATAAGAGCGTGATTACATAATATAACGCTAGACAAAGGATGTCAAAACAAACGGATGCTGCGTTAATTGCGTTACAGTATTTGAAATAATTAATCGCATGCGTTAACGCGTTACAGTTGACAACCCTACTTGAAAGTCTTGTCGTTGTAGGTGTAGCTGTATGTAAACAGAAGAATGTTCCTTACCGCATGCTGCCATGCATGTCATCCATCTCCATATATTCCTTCTTTTTTGTTTTCGCTCTTCTGATCCTGTCATGTTTTTTTACAGTGAATATTTTCTCTCTGCCAATATTATTGTTGTCTGGTGTAGCGACATAACCCAGCAAATACTGTGGTTAATACCAAAATACTGTGAAAACACTCCAACGCAGCTTCCATTCTTTGCGAATGACAGAAAAGGCGCACAGAAACCTTGAAAAAATGAGATACGATCCCGCCAAATCTTGTTCAAAATTTCAAATCGCAGAGATGCCGATTCGCACTGGACTAATATTATCACAGGACCTCGGTGTTCGTCAAAATATGGTAGGTAATTTGTGGGGGAATTTTTACTTGACAAATTACGGACATGGCCGTTTCGCACGGGATTAAGATCACAGACAATCTCTGCGATTACTACAAATGACCAGAGGTCCCCAGATAATACTAATCCTGTGCGAATAGGACTTAAATCATATGTCTGTGTTTTGTTGGCAATCGGCGTGTACGTGCATAATGTAAACAACAGGAAGGGATAATGCGATGATGTGTTGTGTGCTCGTGCTGTAGTTCTAACCCACTCTCCCCACCTCTAGCAGCTCGTGTTTTCCTGGAAATAATGGTACAGCTGTATCTCTCTTTTATAAATGTGATCAAACTAAAGACTCTTTGAAGATATGACGTATGGAATACTACTGTACAGGCACTCAAGATCAATATGAGATTGGCAGAATCTGCCTGTGATACGTGATCTTTAAAATCCAACAGCATACGTCTGCATGTGCTTTGTGTGACAGACAGGGAATACACAGACACACAAGTACAGTTCATTTGATGTGCTGTTAAAAAACTCCAGTTCATTATCACTCACAGTCCTCAGTCATTTAACCAAACTACTAAAAAAACTGTGCCAATGTTCAACCCTTCCTGTCACATGACACTTCACCCAAAAATGAAAATTCTGTCATCATTTACTAGGGATGGGCGATATTATATCGTTTGCGATATACCGGTAGAAATTCCCACAGGATAGGAAATAGTCTTCCCGCGATATAAACGATAAATTCTAGTTGATGACGTATTTCTTTGTGAGACCCATTCACAGCTCATATGTGAAGCGAAAACGGGTATAGCGGAGGGTGGACGTGAAGCTGAGAAAGAGTTTGCACTAAGAGAGGAGCTCTAAATCTCTTTTAGGTTGACACTGTAGATGCATCCGAGTTCATGTTTAGTTTCACTTTCGTTTTATTTAATTCGTTTGTTAAGTAGTCGTTGATAGTCATAATACGTTACACCACAACATTTAGTTTGACTAAAAGTATTTATTTAAACATTCGTTAGATGTTATGCGCGCGTGCGCAAAATGTTTAGTATGATTTCTTGCCTGTTATATACAGGATGAACGGAGCGTCTATGGCGTTATTATAATGACAAATGTCGCGAGCGCATTATTACAAGGCGAGAGCGCATTCTTGTAATACGAGCGTGCGAATCTCTCCGCTCGCACGCCGATTTCCTTTGCTCATGCACAAAACTGGACGCGCGCTTTCAATTATACGCTGCTCTCTTATGAATTTTCTCTCCTCTCGCTCAGTGAGCGTGTGCGCACTCAAAATGCGTGCCGTGCGTCCACGAATCCTTTGGTACTCTTGCTCTCGAGAGGTCCTCCTGTGTGTTCAAGGCATTATAGGCTGTCAAAAGTAGTCAACCAATCAGGGATAGGCTTCCACGGCGGGGCCAATGAAAACGCGACCTCTTAACTACAGTAGGCCTAATTGTTAAAAATGCTTGATGAAAAGAGTTGGTTTTTGTGTTCTTTTCTACAAAAGTGTCATGTTAATGTGTAATTCTTGTAAAATAGTATATTGTAAATTGCTGAGTTTCATTCTTATAAAATCTTTTAATATATAAATCTTTTAATGAGTGGATTCTTGCGTGTGGGTAGGTGGATGGATGGGGGGCACCATGAGGTCTTAATACGCCTCTGGATCCACCACGTTCTCAGGTAACAATTTTTATATATTTGATGCAACATTATTAATCAAATGTATATTAGAAATGAACGGTAAGGGAGCGTTTGGTATATTGCATAGAAGTTCAGTTTTATGCCGTGAACTTCTGGAACACTGAATGCAGAACACTTACAGTGTCTATCTGCAAATGCATTAAATGCATAACCAAATAGGTATAGAATATTATATGATATTTCCAAATGCTCCACTGCTATTATTGTTTTGATATACCGTTACTTGTAGTAAATATTATTTTAGAATAAAGCTACCTTAAGACACCAATCTAAATTGTTCGGTAATCAATGATTAATAATGCTGCATCAAATATATTAATATTGTTACCTGAGAACGTGGTGGATCCATCTTGCTCGTCGAGTCACTTTCAACCAATAAGATGCCATGTAAGAGGTCGCGTTTTCATTGGCCCGCCGTGGAAGCCTATCCCTGATTGGTTGACTACTTGTGACAGCCTATAATGCCTGGAACACACAGGAGGACCTCTCGAGAGCAAGAGTACCAAAGGATTCGTGGACGCACGGCACGCATTTTGAGTGTGCACACGCTCACTGAGCGAGAGGAGAGAAAATTCATAAGAGAGCAGCGTATAGTTGAAAGCGCGCGTCCAGTTTTGTGCACGAGCAAAGGAAATCGGCGTGCGAGCGGAGACATTCGCGCGCTCGTATGACAAGAATGCGCTCTCGCCTTGTAATAATGCGCTCGCGACATTTGTCAATATAATAACGCCATAAGCGTCCCGTGCGCAGCTCACGCCCACATGTGCTTTCATAATGACACAGCGCGCACAGCACTGCTGCCTGTTTACATACAGTACAATGCGAGTTTGTATTACGTTATTTTAAATACGTTTATGAGCGTATAAAAGCATGGATTATTTAATTAGATTTCTTTTATCCGCATTTTTCTGTTCTCTTTCTGTAGCGCGAGTCAGACAGATTCAGTGTATGTTGCTGTGAGAAGAGCAGGTTCACACAGTTCAAGAGAGAGTGATTGACAGCGTGATGCGATCGATCGTTTCCACCCAACAATAGAATATATACAGTTTTAGGTATGACATGATGTGTTTATTGAGCTTTAGTTCATTTAACCAGGGCGACATTAACGCTTGTCCGGGACAAGTGAATGTTTTGTATGGGCAAGTGAGAGAGAATTTTACTTGCCCGACCGGACAAGTAAATTGAAAAAAAAAGAACAGTGCGACAAATATGTAGAATAATAAGAATATGTGCATTAGACAGAGCTGCGTGTTTGTCGCGGTTGTGCTTGTTTGTGTGTAACAATAATCAATGGCGCGCCGCACTGAGTCCATGCGGACGCGGAATCCTGTTATTTCAATGTCATCTGTCTATTCTGCGTGTCTGAGTGAATTATGTGCACATTTTAACATTCAACACGAGTGGTGGTCGAGTATATATCTGCGTCTGCACTGTATGAGGATATGAACACATGAACTTCATCTCCAAAGTTGCTCTGAGAGTTTATTTTACGAGCGTTTTACTGTTTGAGTGAAGCTATCTGCAAACAAGCGTCTTCCCAAAGACCCGTCAAAATAAAAGTCCCGTTAAACTGAACACTGAAGACACAAAATACTGTGGTGTACTATAGAAAATTGAAGTGCCCTTGTAGTAAATTGATAAACACTGTATAGTATAGTAAAGTTCAAAAACAATATAGTAGGGATTATACTGCAGTTTACTATAGTAAATACTATAGTATCCTACAGTAATTTATGTGGACAAATATACCACTATTGTATAGTAAAAAAGGAAAAACACAGAACTTAGAAATATTAAAACAAATTTAGGTAATCTAAAAATGATATGGCCCTAATTTATCCATCCGTATGTAACATTTATGTCTTTTGTCAGTTATCTGCCTATTCATAATGAACTACACTTGCACATTTCTGCCTGTGCTACCAAACTTTAAACCTCTCACCAGTGCTATGTGCAAAAAAGTTAACCCACAGCCTTAACACTAATAATAATTACTGCTTGCCTTTGTTTTATAGCAGTCACGGAGAGTAGGCCTATAACCAAATTCAGGCAGCCAAAGCGGACACTAGTTAAAATGCTTAGAAGCAAACTTGACTAATCTAAATCCGAAACAATTATATTATATTATAATTCAAATGAAATATCATTTTTTTAATCTTTGGACAAGTAATTTTTGTACTCGGACAAGTGAATGTCAAATTTACTTGTCCGAAGGACAACCACATGACAATGCTTAATGTCAAGCCCTGATTTAACCTTTCTTTACTACAACCTTTTGAAGTCGAATCGCACTATTATATTTTATATTTACAAAAATACTGTAGGTATAATTTAGGAGCTGTTTGATTTGGGGTAAGTTTTACTTTTTGATAATATTTGTTTTTCTGAGGGTCTAGACTACATGCAGCTACTATCACTTGAAGCAAAAAACAGCGGTGGATGGCGTTATGGATATGTCGTCATTTTTATAGTTATCGCAAGAAATACCAGGAATTATTGTGATAGAGTTTTAGGGCCATATCACCCATCCCTATCATTTACTCACCTTCCAGTTGTTCCAAATCTGTATAAATGGCTTTGTTCTGATGAACACAGAGAAAGATATATAACCAGACAGATTTAGCCCCCCATTGACTCACATAGTAGGAAAAACCAACTCGAAGATGAGTAAATGACAGAATCCTAGTTTTTGGGCGAAGTATCCCTTTCAGGACACATTTTATAAAGTCAAGACAAATATGAGAGTGCAATTTAAAAAAAAAGCGAGTGAAAATTTCAGTGGGGATAACTGATATTAAAAACACAGGAGCAATATCTCATTTCCATAATGACCAGCACAATCTACCAAGAGCAGCTCAGATTAGGGCAGGGTACAACATTTGCTTTTTTCGGTCATTAATGTATACAAATAACACATTATATACACTCACCTAAAGGATTATTAGGAACACCTGTTCAATTTCTCATTAATGCAATTATCTAATCAACCAATCACATGGCAGTTGCTTCAATGCATTTAGGGGTGTGGTCCTGGTCAAGACAATCTCCTGAACTCCAAACTGAATGTCAGAATGGGAAAGAAAGGTGATTTAAGCAATTTTGAGCGTGGCATGGTTGTTGGTGCCAGACGGGCCGGTCTGAGTATTTCACAATCTGCTCAGTTACTGGGATTTTCACGCACAACCATTTCTAGGGTTTACAAAGAATGGTGTGAAAAGGGAAAAACATCCAGTATGCGGCAGTCCTGTGGGCGAAAATGCCTTGTTGATGCTAGAGGTCAGAGGAGAATGGGCCGACTGATTCAAGCTGATAGAAGAGCAACTTTGACTGAAATAACCACTCGTTACAACCGAGGTATGCAGCAAAGCATTTGTGAAGCCACAACACGCACAACCTTGAGGCAGATGGGCTACAACAGCAGAAGACCCCACCGGGTACCACTCATCTCCACTACAAATAGGAAAAAGAGGCTACAATTTGCACGAGCTCACCAAAATTGGACAGTTGAAGACTGGAAAAATGTTGCCTGGTCTGATGAGTCTCGATTTCTGTTGAGACATTCAAATGGTAGAGTCAGAATTTGGCGTAAACAGAATGAGAACATGGATCCATCATGCCTTGTTACCACTGTGCAGGCTGGTGGTGGTGGTGTAATGGTGTGGGGGATGTTTTCTTGGCACACTTTAGGCCCCTTAGTGCCAATTGGGCATCGTTTAAATGCCACGGCCTACCTGAGCATTGTTTCTGACCATGTCCATCCCTTTATGACCACCATGTACCCATCCTCTAATGGCTACTTCCAGCAGGATAATGCACCATGTCACAAAGCTCGAATCATTTCAAATTGGTTTCTTGAACATGACAATGAGTTCACTGTACTAGAATGGCCCCCACAGTCACCAGATCTCAACCCGATAGAACATCTTTGGGATGTGGTGGAACGGGAGCTTCGTGCCCTGGATGTGCATCCCACAAATCTCCATCAACTGCAAGATGCTATCCTATCAATATGGGCCAACATTTCTAAAGAATGCTTTCAGCACCTTGTTGAATCAATGCCACGTAGAATTAAGGCAGTTCTGAAGGCGAAAGGGGGTCAAACACCGTATTAGTATGGTGTTCCTAATAATCCTTTAGGTGAGTGTATATATATATATATATATAAAGTAGTGCTGTCAATCGATTAAAAAAATTAATTGGATTAATCACACATTTTTTCTGTGATTAATCACGATTAATCGCACACAACAATTATATTTTAAAATATACTTTTACATTTTAATAATTTCACATTTAATCTTCAAATTGATGTAGAAACAACATATTTCTTTAACAGCATCATTTTATGAAAGCTAACATTTTGACATTAGTATTGTAACTGATGTCTCTATTAAATTGATTATTTTAACATTAATTATAGCCATTCAACAGTATAATTGAGAGCTCATGTAGGAAATTGAAGGACACTTTACAGTCTTTAATGCTAAATTATAAATTAAATGCAGAAGAATTCTCATTAAAGCTATAAAATCACATTGATTTCTTCTTTTATTTTGTTCTTTGATTAACATTAGTGACAGGAGTCACAGCAGCACGTTTAAGAACGCGGCCCCTTTAAGAGCTGTCTCAGTACGCAGATCTGACAGTCACCTCACTCCCATTTTCACAACTCTTTGCATTCATTTAAGATTTTATTTTACACTTTGAAGTCTGTGCTTAAGAAAATGCTAGACAAAACGGGCTTTCTGACATAATCTTGTGTGGTTTTATCCATTCAAGCACGAAAGAGAACTTAACACGGATGCGCTGTCTGACAGAGATTCACCGACGCAGCCGTTACTGTACACACCAGACTGGACCTCTCGTTGCGTTTTGCCGCGTCCCACAGTTTAGAAGCTGTCTATCTTCATTGAACGCCTCAAAGCAACTGTTTCAAATCACGCTTAAGTGGTTTAAAAGCCAGTACACGAATAAGAGCGTGATTACATAATGTAACGCTAGACAAAGGATGTCAAAACAAACGGATGCTGCGTTAATTGCGATAAATATTTTCTCGCGCGTTAATTTGAAAAAATTAATCGCATGCGTTAACGCGTTAACGTTGACAGCCCTAATATAAAGACACAAATAACAGTTTGCCCTGGCGCAAGCCGGTAGTAAACATTACCAGGCATCTATATATCATAACCAGTGTTGGGAGTAATGCGTTACAAAAGTAATGTATTACAGTAACGTATTACTTTTTGCTGTAACGCAGTAGTGTAAGGCATTACTAATCAATTTTCAGTAATATTTTACTCTGTACATGTTCAGTAATGCTTGCGCTACAACAAACCTTTCGCCCGCGAGACATTAACAAATCAAAAATCCCACAAGTTCTATTTCCTGTTTGTGAATAGACGCGCGTGGTGTCATTCATCTCCCTCTGGCTGGTGGAACTATTTTGTAACGTAACGCGGCATGATTTCAGCCTCTGAGCTCGAGGTCTGAGGCTATTGGCCCCGCCCGGTTCGCTGTAAGCCCTAGTGCCAGTGTTGCCAGGGTCGTGGTTTTCCCGCACAATTGGGCTATTTTGAAAATGCAGTTGCAGGAAAAATTATGGAGCCGCGGGTTGCGGGTTTTTGGGCTACTTTCATAATGTACTGCGGCCGGCAAAATGTTTATTTATATTCTAAGGATAAATGTTAACTGATGAGATTCTTAATGTGTATTCATACTCTGATGAATACCTGGCAACTCCAGGACAGGCCCGTTGTCAAAAGTGTGGGGAACGAGCGTCTGTCAGGCAGGCTACAGTACAGGGAGGGACGCAGGAGCTCAGCTCAACCAAAGAGGAAAATATAGCGGTGGTATTAGACAATGCATCCGAATTGTGCTTTTACCAATGTTTCGTGAGGTGCATGTCACGTTGCACAATGAAAGAAATCACAAGTTGTTATCTCGTTTGAGCAGCGCTATACGCAGTCTAGAACAACTAAAACATTGAGGCGCTTGTACACATTATACATATGTAATGTACATACTATTTCTTAAGCAAGTTTTTGCATGTCTTACGAAGAGAAAACATGTTTCTTGTCCATTTCCGTGCGTGGCCTCGAGCACACATGGGATCTTTTTTAAAGGGACACTCCACCCTAAAATTAAAATTCTGTTATGGATTACTCACCCTCTAGTTGTTCCAAACCTGTATACATTTCTTTGTTCGGTTGAACACAAAGATATTTGGTAGAATGTTAGCAACTGAAAATTCTTTGGCATCATTGACTACCATAGCAGAAAAAATATATAATGGTAGTCAAAGGTGACCCAGAATTGTTTGCGTTCCTAAATCTCCCAAAATCTGTTCAAATGAGTTCAACAGAACAAAAAATATATACAATACCTAGGAAACCATTCAGATAAGTAAATATAGCAATAAATATAACCCTAACCCTAATCTTAGTATTTTTGTATTTTCAAACTAAAATACTTTTTGCAATCAACCTCCTTATTAGACTGCACGGATGGGCAGTGTTTCAAATACATCCATTTGAAATACAAAATACTATTATTTTGTAATAGTATTTTGTATTTAAATGCATTCATTCTTAGTATTTTTTGTATTTATTTTTGTATATCCTAGTTAATTCAAGAAATCAGCAGTCTAATAAAGAGGTTGATTGGTATTTTGAAAATACAAAGACATTTTGTCATTTTAGTATGTTAAAGGCGGGGTAACCGATTTCTAAACCGATTTTCGCTTTAGACAACTGAGTCGGGCCGAGTACCAAAACAACCTTGTAGCCAATCAGCAGTAAGGTGCACGGTGCACAGGACGGACATTAGCCAAGCCGAGCGCTGACGAAAGCGAAAGATGGGGGTAGGGGTGGGTTTGTTTTGGTGATTTGCATCAACAACGGCTAAGAGAAAATCGGACACCCCGCCTTTTGAGTTACTTTCCCCAAAATAACTACAAAAGTAGAACTTAAAGTAATACAGGAGTCATGTAACGTATTACAATTCTGAGACAGTAATATTGCAAGGTAAGAGATTACTTTTAAATAACAGTAACAAGTAATCTGTAATGTATTACAGTTTGGAAGTAACTTGCACAACACTGATCATAACACAGAAACCTCTCGGAGAAATATGCCACTACAACATGAAATTGAACCTCCAATTTATTCTAGACAGATTTAAAGAACTGTTGTAGACAGAACACGTTTGGTCTATAATAAAAAGTGTCTTGTCTTTCGTGTTGTTCATTCTCTCGCTTTAATCCTTCTAGTTACATGGTCTTGTAAACGATCAGTACTGTTTAGTGTGTTGACAAAATGTTATATGCTCTCTTACTAGTACGTCGCTTTGGATAAAAGCGCGTCTGCCAAATGAATAAATGTATATTTCACATTAAACTAGCTCACTGTAGCTTTCTTAGGGTACACATTACAGTATAAATACAGCAATAATAAATCATAACATCAATAATCAAGTAAACTGTTGTTAGAGATCTTACATTCACAAACTTAACAGCTGACAACAACTAACGGAATTTCTTTTCAAAAGCCAGACTGTTTAAAGGCTGTGTACAGTGACAATAAGTGTAACCAATGAGCAGTAGAGAAACTGAAGTTCAATGTCACTAAAGCACATACTAGTGTGACAGATGACACGCAGCGTGACGTGACACGCTGCTGCTTACGTGTCTGGAATTCCCTAAACCAACATTTCTGAAACCTTTTACCTGTGGACCTGATAACACATGCACCTGCTTACAAACATCAGTCATAAAGAGGCACACGGTTCCATCTGGTCAAAGGGTGTTTAAAACACACAATTTCTAGTATTGGAGACGCACGCACGCACAGAATCAGAGTTCAGAAATTTGCAAAGCCATTGACACGCATTCATTTGCCAAACAAAACTAGTGAACGTTGACAGAGCCAATACAACTCCATGGAAAAGGCTTATCAAATGCTTTATGATGTTCTGACATCACGAAGAACGTTTCAGGCACACACACATGTACAGATACCACACTAACATTAATACACAGAATCACAAATGAAGTTTAGACCTGTTTTTAAGTGACAGACTACCCACCACTAATATTTATTTAGCTTTACTAGTTAAAAGCAACTAGAACAGTTTAATTATTTGAATGTGACATTTCATCTAACCATCTAACTTCATAAAGCCAACGACATTCACCTGTAGACCTGACCAGAGCTCTGAAATCACGAAAGAACTGAATGACCCAAACAGAGAGCGAGTGAACACTCACCTTTACCAGAGCTCTTCTTCGCCATCATCGTCCTCCTCAGTCTGCTTTAACTGTACAGCGCCAGAAAAAAATCATCAGATCACCATCAAGAATAACTGATTCCAATCGAAGCAACAACATCAGATGAATTAGCAACTAAATGAACTATTATTTTGTTTGAACTTGAGTTCAGTGTCTTTGGTCTTCAAAAGTTAATTGTAACCTTTTTATTGTCAATAACCGAAAACATGTCTTTGTAAAGACCTTACTGGCATGTGGAAAATCTGCACTCAGTAGTGTGCAAACCTTTGCTCCTTTAGTTAGCGGTAAGATGATACTGCACTATAGTCAAATGTGGAGTTTGAACACCGTCAGAAGACATCATGAGTAAGTTATGTATTATATATATATATATATATATATATATATATATACACATACACATATATATATACATATACACATACATACATACACGTTTTCAGGAGAATCGTTACCCCAAGTCGAGCGAGCGTCTCTGGAGCAGTCAAAGGTCTTGCTTCTGAAGATTCAACGACTGTGTGCGTTCCCACAACAGCCTCCACTCTGTGTAAACCAGCTGGAGCCAGAAACACCTTTAGGAGTCCAATAAACACAAACTCTGTCAGGAAACAGAAACTTAACTATACACACACACCCAGTCTTAATCCTGGCCTAGTGCGTGTGTGAATGCCAGCAGCTCTGTGGCACGCTCGCAACAACGTCACGCTGCTGTAAGCACGTCACACACACACACCTGCGTGCAGCAGTCCAACAGGTGAAGCCACATTCAATAGATGGCTATAATTAAACTAACAGGAAGACCAAGCGGCTATTTACCAAAGAGGAGCAGCACAGCTATTACAGCTCTTATGCAATCGTAATAATCTCGGAGCGAAAGTGAAGATCCTTCCAGAAAGAGATTTGTTACTTCACTCTCATAATAACAGGATCCATTTGAGGTCTAAGTTCCTGTTTAGCCTGTTCTGTGTATAATGCCATCGAGATGAATAAGAGACGTAACACGAGCTGAGTAATGACAATGTGAGAGGAAAAGAAAATCTGTCTTCTTGTCTGGAAGTGGGCCACCATGACAGAAAAGCAAGAGTGTATTCCTGAAAGTCAAAGACAGAAAGACAAAGCAACACAATGACACGTAACAGCTCTCATGAACTACAGAAGGAATGAATGACTGCACTTTGTGACCAGATTTTATTTGACACAACACTCGAGTCCATTAAAACTACTGATGTCACGAAGACATTAAATCATGTCATCGATTCACTTTCCTGTCAAGTTTACTTATCGTTTCAGATGGATTGAAAATTGATGCGAACGAGCTTCACCGTCTGCACCCTTCACTCAGTTGTACCGTTTTCTTCGTGTAAATTAATCTCTAAGTGATATAAAAGTGAAGGACAACAAAATTGTGAAACGAGGGGAGACTTTACAACAACAACAACGTTCGTCTTCATTTAAGTGTCGGGCTCGCGTGCTGATTATGTGGCAGTATTTTAGCAACGCCCCCGCTAGCATTAGCAGAGCTAGTGTATGTTGAAATAGACAAACGTATATTAACGACGCTTAAATGAAAATACCGAGGCGAATGCGACGCACCTTCACTTTTGATACATCAGCATTGATGTCATTTCATATCAAACGTTTGAAAAAAATTAATGTTTTTGCTAACACTCGCGCAGGGCATCGCGCGCGCAGCCGCGTTCACAAACCCCATGATGCGTGTCATCACGAGACTGTTTAAGACAAATGCTCATTGCTCACCTGAATAAACTGCAGAAACCTGTGACTCTTTGACAAACACTCGCGCTCTTTGATTTCTCTTCCGTTCATTCGTCTACCTGCGAATTTCTGTCTTTTCTTTCAACCGGCTCACACGTCACTTCCGTTTTCCAGCGCGCGCGCCCAACATCCGCCCTGTTTTGTATCAGCACCGCGGCTGAATCGGGCGGAGTCACGTCAAAGCCAATAAAGAAACAGCATCAAGGTTCATTTAAAGTTCAGTATTTACCAAAAATACATAAGAAAAGCTACACGACGGAAATGTAAAGATGTATAAATTGAGATCATATTGACCGTTTTAAACTTGATAATGAAAGGACTCCTGTTAAAAGTGCTCACAGGAGCTTAAATTGTTTGTTTTAATTATTATTTCACACACCGCAACAAACGGCAAAAGGATATAATCTCATATCGCAGTGTTTCTCTTTTAACCCATTAAATAAAGAAATAAACATAAATAAACAGCCAGAAAGCGAAACGAAGAAATGCTTTATGATGGTTTTTGTTTGGTGCACCAGCAGAGAAACATGCTGGTTGACTTTCCAACATAGAACAATTGCATCGATTGATTTAGTTTATGCACACATGCATACCACATCCAATTACATCATATTTGTTTTTTTAAACATTAATTGTAATCAAAC
The DNA here is from genome assembly GCF_024868665.1 of Triplophysa rosa. Lineage (NCBI taxonomy): Eukaryota > Metazoa > Chordata > Actinopteri > Cypriniformes > Nemacheilidae > Triplophysa > Triplophysa rosa. Next base: position 23,642,819 of record NC_079906.1, read on the forward strand.
TGTATTCATTTGTAACATCCACTACATACACTTTTATATCAGAGTGGCGTGCATAACGTTTTAGTTTTTTAGAGTGACTTAACTAACTCATGTCATTTTTTCTTTGTCAATAATTCTTCACCCTTGTTTATGTGGAAAAACAGGGAAATGTAGAATTAACTCAATTGTTTTGTTAAAATACATAAACGCAGATTTCTAAAAACATCACTTCAGCTCAGGTTATTGTTAAATAAACATTTACACATTTATTTACTTCATTTTATTATTGTTTAATTTGTTTAGTTTAGTTTTTCGTTTTAATGTTTCACAATTTGTAGCACTACCACAACACACACCAGTCTCGTGAGAGTTACAAGGAGCGGAAGAGGAAGTCCGACCTTTTTAAAGATGGCGACCCCCTATGTGACTGATGAATCTGGTAAAATATTTCACGTATAATTTATACTTGTGTACATAAGTTAATATTTCTATCTCTCATTGACGCATGTACAGCCGGCGTATTGTAATGACATTGTGCGTTATTAAACAATAAGGTACGCGATGGCCGCGAAACATCCGCCTGTTATTTTCCCGTAAAACATTCATGTGTTGAATTCTTACTTTCTGACACCGATGTCATACAAACTTCGCTGTGCGTGTGCGCACAGATTAATGATTACACCAACTAGTTCTTATGCATATAACATGTAAAGTGTAACGTTATGTAAAGTGTTTAGGAGCAATATTAAAATTTAAAAGAACGACTATATCGTACTGTGTCTGTGGTTAAGCGAAACAATAAATTGACGATTTAGTGTTTACTGATATGGTGTTAATATTATGCGTACTATAATATTTGCAAATAAACAATCGTCAGTTCCTGGTTGACACGCCAACATAGTATTAATTTAAAAAAAATCAATTGGAACAGTAAGGCAATGCTATTTTTATGTAATCATATTTTCATATCAAATTTGTTTATTAGAAGTTTTTCTTCGATGTTTTTTCTAATTTCGGCCAGTTCCCGCTGCTCTTTCAGGAAATCGCTTGTGTGTTTGTCTGTGTGTTTAAGGGAAATATATCGCCGCCACGCAGCGGCCGGACGGCACGTGGAGGAAACCGCGGCGGGTGAAGGATGGATATGTACCGCAGGAGGAGGTACCCGTGTAAGCACTCAAACCACAATTAATTTATGTGTATATATCGACGAGAAAATAAAATCGGAGTGTCTATTTACACTGAGTACAAATAGCCCCAATATGTGATTGGAATAGAGAAAGTGTAAGAACGACGCCTGTTCAAACAGCGACTCAAGTGGCAAGGTGTTAGTTAGTAGAGCTTGGCACGAAAACGCTCTTTTACCTTTTTCTATCACATTACAGATCATAAAGGCATTTGTTTTCAATAAAATTGATTTAAGACTTAAAATTCATTTTTATTCATAAAGTTTAGGGTAAGGTTAGGGGTAATATCTTTAATATCTCAATAAGTTGCCATCATTTGAATAATTTTTATAAATATGATAATTTACACTCTGTTATTAATGCATAATGTTTAATGCACAACAATACTGAGGTGCAAATAGTAACGTTATCTGCCACTATTTATAAGTAAATAGCATCTAATTACTAGGGCTGCAACTAACGATTATTTTGATAATCAATTAGTTGGGCAATTATTTTTTCGATTAATCGGATAAAAAATGTAATGACATCTTTTGCTTATGATAAGTAAATCAGATATGGGAAAAGTATACACAACTGAACTCATTAGCCCATAATTAGTCCGTAATTAACACACCTGGTGAGGTGATTCATGTGTGTCATATTAGAAGCAACTGACAATAGTCTCTCCCAAACGTGGGAGCGAGGGGAGGGTCGGCCAAGGAAATCATTTCTTTGTGCCATGAAAAGTGAGATATTTGTCATTCAAATGTAGTGAAGTACAGTAAAAAGTAAACAGAAAAAGTAATACTTAAGTACAAATACTCAAAAAGTGTACTTAAGTACAGTACTCAAGTAAATGTACTTCGTTACCCACCTCTGAACTAAATAAACCACCAAATCAAGGTATTTAGCCTAATATGTACTTTGCAAAGTGCAAACGCCACAAATTGGGTTTTACTAATATAATCTTTAATTTTGTCATTTAAAACACCTCTCCCCTTTAAACTTTAAAACTGCGCAGCTTGAAGAGATGCATGCAAAACACGTCTGACTTTAAAACTGCACAACTTGTGCCGCACGGAGAGACGCATCCACGGAGAGACACGTGTGACTTTAAAACTGCGCAACTTGTGCCGCACGGAGAGACACGTGTGACTTTAAAACTGCACAACTTGTGCCACACGGAGAAACGCATCCACGGAGAGACACGTGTGACTTTAAAACTGCACAACTTGTGCCGCACGGAGAGACGCATCCACGGAGAGACACGTGTGACTTTTAAACTGCGCACCTCGCGCAGCATGGAGAGACATGTGTGACTTTAAAACTGCGCACCTCGCGCAGCACGGAGAGACACGTGTGACTTTGAGACGCATCCACGGAGAGACACGTGTGACTTTAAAACTGCGCACCTCACGCAGCACGGAGAGCCACGTGTGACTTTAAAACTGCACACCTCGCGCAGCACGGAGAGACACGTGTGACTTTAAAACTGCGCACCTCGCGCAGCACGGAGAGACACGTGTGACTTTAAAACTGCGCACCTCGCGCTGCACGAAGAGACGCATCCACGGAGACACCTCTGACTTTAAAACTGCAATGCTCATGCTGCACGGAGAGACACATCTAAAACGGTAATTTTAAAAGGGAAGAAGACACGCTTGATTTATAACTGCGTGACGTCAAGTGACGTCACAGACCAACTAATTGATAATGAAATTCGTTGACAACGAATTTCATTATCGATTATTATCGATTTTATCGATTAGTTGTTGCAGCCCTACTAATTACTATTTCTACTTAAATCCCATACCTGCAAACTAGTCGCTTTTCGGAAAAATTCACTCTTTTGAATCAAAAATAGGTAATTTATGTATGTGTTATGTATTCGTTTGGCCAACAAGAATCAAGAAAACAGCGTCGTCTTTTTTGGTCCTTGGGCCAACCAGACTCAGCATCGTCTTTTTTTTGGTAACGGCATCGTCTTTTCCATGGACCAAGACAACTTTTCCGGCAGGAAAAGCGTGTTCTAAATGTAATTTTTGCGCCTTGAGAAGCATTGCTGAAAGGGACTAACGCAAAGTGTCGTCTCGGATAAAGAGAAAATGGCGTTGATACAGTGGCAAGAAAAAGTATGTGAACCTTTTGGAATTTCATTGTTTTCTGAATAAATTTGTCATAAAATGTGATCTGATCTTCATCTCAGTCAAGGGTATTGACAAACATAATGTGTCTAAAAATAATAACAAAAAATCTGATCTTTCATGTCTTTATTGAACACACTCGTTCAACATTCAAAATGGCAGTGGAAAAAGTAAGTGAACCCATTGACCCCCTTGGCAGAAATAAACTCAACCAGGCGCTTCCTGTAGCTGTGGATCAGACCTGCACATCGTTGAGGAGGAATTTTAGCCCATTCTTCCTGGCAGAACTGCTTTAGCTCTGTCATATTCTTTGGACGTCTCATGTGTATGGCCCTCTTCAAGTCAATCCATAGCATCTCTATTGGGTTGAGGTCTGGGCTCTGACTTGGCCACTCCAAAAGGCGGATTTTGTTTTTCTGAAGCCATTCTGTTGTGGACTTGCTCCGGTGTTTTGGGTCGTTGTCCTGTTGCATCACCCACCTTCTACACAGTTTCAGCTGACATACAGACATTCTCACATTATCCTGAAGAATTGTCTGATATACGTACTTGGGAATTCATCTTCCCCTCAATGATTCCAAACTGGCCAGGCCCTGATGCAGCAAAGCAGGCCCAAATCATGATGTTTCCTCCACCATACTTTACAGTTGGGATGATGTTTTCATGATGATATGCCGTGCCCTTTCTACGCCAGATGTAGTGCTGTGTGTTTTTCCAAATAGTTCAATCTTAGCTTCATCAGTCCACAAAACATTTAGCCAATACCGCTGTGGAGTGTCAATGTGCTCTTTTGCAAACTTCAGGCATGCAGCAATGTTCTTTTTAGTAAGCAGTGGATTCCTTCGTGGTGTCCTGCCGTGGATACCCTGCTTGTTCAGTGTTTTACGTATCGTAGACTCATGAACAGAGATGTTAGCAAGTTCCAATGATGCCTTCAAATCTTTAGCTGTCATTCGGGGTTGTTTCTTTACCTCATTGATGAGTCTTCGTTGTGCTCTTGGTGTCATTTAGACTTGGTAGAGTAGCAACAGTCCCAAAGTGTCCATTTGTAGATTGTTTGCCAAACTGTAGACTGGTGAATTTCTAAAGTCTTTGAAATAACTTTGTAACCCTTGCCAGCTTTATGTAAATCAACAATTCTTGATCGTAGATCCTCTGCAAGCTCTTTTTGGCGAGGCATGGCTCACATAAGCGTGTTCTTCTTGTGCAGAGCAAACTCCAAAAGTTTGAGGGGTTTTTATCAGTCAAAGTACATGTAGTCCACACCTCCAAACTTATTATCTTAACGAGACTCCAGGTGTGCTAAAATCTGACTCGAATTAGCTTTTTTGAGGTCATTCACTCAAGGGTTCACATACTTTTTCAACAAGCACTACGAGGTTTTTTGGTTGTTCTCAATAAAGGCATGAAAGATAAAAAAATTATGTGTTATTATTTTAGACACATTATGTTTGTCAATACCCTTGACTTAGATGAAGATCAGATCACATTTTATAACAAATTTATTCAGAAAACCATGAAATTCCAAAAGGTTCACATACTTTTTCTTGCCACTTTATTTATTATTCAGGTCGCCCGTGTGATGGAAACGGCTATGTTATGAGAGACAGTTGCAGACTAAATCCTTTCGAATTTCCACTTCTAAAGCTCTGCCCTTCTAAGTGAGTAAGGCACATGGGTGCGATTGATATTTGTCCAAAGTTTCAGTCGGAGAAGCTGTAGTTTTATGATGTTTAATATTTAGAGACCGATCAATTCGTCTCATAATACATTATGTCGTCAGGAGCTGCGTGGATTACTTTTGTATTGCTTGTATCTGCTTTTTGGCAGATACAAGGCCTAATGGTAAGAGAGTCGGACTCGTGACCAGAAGGTTGCCGGTTGGATTCACAGGGCCGGCGGGTAACGACTGAGGTGCCCTTGAGCAAGGCACCTTACCCCCACTTGCTCCCCGGAAGCTGCAGTGATAGCTGCCCACTGCTCCGGGTGTACGTGTGTTCACCACTTGCTGTGCGTGTGTTCACTACTCTCTGGATGGGTTAAATGCAGAGGTCACATTTCGGGTATGGGTCACCATATCTGACAAATAGGTCACTTTCACTTTTTTTTTTAACTTTCTTTCTTATGAAAGCTCTTAATAACTTTTTTTTGAGCTCTTATAACAATGAAGTCCTGCACTTTCTTTCTCTTAATAACTCTTTGAACATCAGTCCCTCACTTTATTTTCTCAATCCTGCATGTTCTAAAACAGAAACCAAAACGTCAGATGAGCAAGCGCTTTGCTTCTTATGGACACGCATCCTTTATTAAGACTTAAGAATGTGCACCTCTCAGAAAACGTAGACAAATGAAGATCATTTTAGATGTTTAATTACGACGTGAAGCATTAGGATCACAAAACGAGTTCAATATACACTCACCTAAAGGATTATTAGGAACACCTGTTCAATTTCTCATTAATGCAATTATCTAATCAACCAATCACATGGCAGTTGCTTCAATGCATTTAGGGGTGTGGTCCTGGTCAAGACAATCTCCTGAACTCCAAACTGAATGTCAGAATGGGAAAGAAAGGTGATTTAAGCAATTTTGAGCGTGGCATGGTTGTTGGTGCCAGACGGGCCGGTCTGAGTATTTCACAATCTGCTCAGTTACTGGGATTTTCACGCACAACCATTTCTAGGGTTTACAAAGAATGGTGTGAAAAGGGAAAAACATCCAGTATGCGGCAGTCCTGTGGGCGAAAATGCCTTGTTGATGCTAGAGGTCAGAGGAGAATGGGCCGACTGATTCAAGCTGATAGAAGAGCAACTTTGACTGAAATAACCACTCGTTACAACCGAGGTATGCAGCAAAGCATTTGTGAAGCCACAACACGCACAACCTTGAGGCAGATGGGCTACAACAGCAGAAGACCCCACCGGGTACCACTCATCTCCACTACAAATAGGAAAAAGAGGCTACAATTTGCACGAGCTCACCAAAATTGGACAGTTGAAGACTGGAAAAATGTTGCCTGGTCTGATGAGTCTCGATTTCTGTTGAGACATTCAAATGGTAGAGTCAGAATTTGGCGTAAACAGAATGAGAACATGGATCCATCATGCCTTGTTACCACTGTGCAGGCTGGTGGTGGTGGTGTAATGGTGTGGGGGATGTTTTCTTGGCACACTTTAGGCCCCTTAGTGCCAATTGGGCATCGTTTAAATGCCACGGCCTACCTGAGCATTGTTTCTGACCATGTCCATCCCTTTATGACCACCATGTACCCATCCTCTAATGGCTACTTCCAGCAGGATAATGCACCATGTCACAAAGCTTGAATCATTTCAAATTGGTTTCTTGAACATGACAATGAGTTCACTGTACTAGAATGGCCCCCACAGTCACCAGATCTCAACCCGATAGAACATCTTTGGGATGTGGTGGAACGGGAGCTTCGTGCCCTGGATGTGCATCCCACAAATCTCCATCAACTGCAAGATGCTATCCTATCAATATGGGCCAACATTTCTAAAGAATGCTTTCAGCACCTTGTTGAATCAATGCCACGTAGAATTAAGGCAGTTCTGAAGGCGAAAGGGGGTCAAACACCGTATTAGTATGGTGTTCCTAATAATCCTTTAGGTGAGTGTACTTCTTTTTCACTTCTTTTTCCTGTAGCTCAAAATTAGACCGTGCGCATTCCGACTCATTATGCCAGCAGCATGGGTCCCATTTGCGTGTAAGCTTCACCTAGGTCATACATCATGTGATTAGCTGCTGCTCCATAGGCGTCATGTGGTGCACCTGAAAAACTTGTGCAGGCCAAAATACCCAAGAAATACATTTTGACCAGCAAATTTGTGTGAAGGTTTTTTTTTATTGTAGCAAATATAGATTTTTTTCTTGTCAAGAGTGTGCCAGAATGCATAATTTACATGTCAAAATTATAATTTTTTTCTTATGGGGAGGATGCCCCCAGATCCATCGCACTGCACCCAACAAACCCCCCCTCCCCCACGGTCATATGGCTGTCACCTTTTTCACCTCTTCTGAGTTTGCAGGTCTGTAATCCAAAGAAAATACAGCTATTTTCACTTAGTGTAAACTAGAGGTGCACCGATTGACCGGCAAGAGATCGGAATCGGCCGGTTTTTCGTATGATCGGCCCGACCGGTGACCGGCCGGTCAGTCTCACGTCTCGCCGATTCCAAGCCAATCTTCTGTTTCCCGTGATGCGGGCAAGAACGTCACAGCCGTCAGTACACTCAAAGCCGCAAGTAAACATGTAAACGTGCACGCGCACAGCCTGTCTTTCACGGCTCGTTTACACTCGCATGTGGGTCTCTGCTGACTGACGCACATCTCTCATATCCGCTGACTGCACGCGCGTGCACACGCATCATGTACTGTACACACTGTAGTTCATCTCTCACTGCTCCGTCTACATGGGGTATATATGCTAACAGTGATGCTAAACTCTGACACATGCTAAACTCACGTTGAAGTCGTTCACTCTGTGTAAAACAAACGTAAATTCCATTCAACCTGATTCCTTGTCTTGCGTTAAAACTGTAATATAAAAACAAAAGCAAAATATAAAAAAAATGAATAAATCAACCAATATATGTGATATATATCTGATTGAGTTCTTTACTAACACAAAAAACTGCAAATACATATACATCTTAGAGTTGAATTCACTCATATGATTTTTAACTTCAATAAAGAAGTTGCAGCAAAAACCAACCCACTACTTTTAATCCTACAGACACAAGATAAAGACAATTTATTTTACATTTCAGAAAAAATTAAATAAAGCAATGTTAGTTTCATAAACAGAAACAGACAAGAATAAAGTTAAAGTATTTTATTGTTATCTTAGACTTTTGTGAGATGAGTACAAAAATGAAAAAGGTAAATTAAGTGACATGTTTAGTTATATTTTACTATTTGTACTTCTTTTCAGTCACAGAGTTCTTCAATTTAAGAGTTGTTTGGGAAAGAGAAGATTCTGTAATTTAATGCAGCTTGGAGAACTGCATTTAGGGAAATTTGGGGAAATTGTAATGTTCAATCATTTATTCAATGAAAATAAAAAAAATGTGTATTGAAGAAAAGTTAATATGGTTTTATATACAGTATACTGTCAATTATAGTTTGTGGATAGAAAATCGGAATCGGCAGGTTTCACTTGTAATAAAATCGGAAATCGGAATCGGCAAAGAAAATTGCAATCGGTGCATCTCTAGTGTAAACAGAACCTACTGCTATTTAAACTTAGTGTAAATAGCTGCTGCCAAATAAAATACACCCAAAAAACCCTTGAGTGAAATATTCTTTTATATAGTTTCAAATGATCACTAATCAAAAGCTGGGCCTTTCTTTTTATTAACAGCTATGAAAACAAGTACGTGAAGTTCTTTAAGAGTAAACCCGACCTGCCACCCGGCATGAACCCAGAGGATGCGGCCATCGCCCGACAGCAGCAGCAGGCTTTGAGTGGAACAGACAAGCAGAGTGTCACAGCTGGAGTCTCAAAAATAGCAAAACGCAACATGAAGCGCAAAGAAAAACGCAAACAGCAGAGTCAGCACCATCAGGAGGCCAGCGAGGAGGTCTTGAGTAAAGACATGAATAGAATGAATATCTCAGCAGAGGAGAGGAGGGTCAGCCCTGACCCGAACCCCGATCCTGGCAGCACAGATCCGTCCGCAGCTGCTGCAGAGAAGGCCAGAAAGATCAAGAATCTGCGCAAGAAGCTGCGGCAGGTGGAGGAACTCCAGCAGAAGGTGGATTCTGGAGAGCTGAAAATCCCCAGCAAGGAACAGCTGGACAAACTGGAGCGAGGCCAGGCGTTACAGGAGGAGCTTCACATCCTGGAACAAGATTTGTGAACTGGGGGAGTTATTTGTAGGCTCAGTTGTCCGGAAAACGTGTCTATTTCCATCATGTCAGAGTGTATTTCTGTATCGATTAAAGTGGTCAGCAGCTATAACCACTTTTCTACATTCTTGTGTTCTGTACATAATGAACATCTTGCACTGTGGACTCAGAACCTATGGGATTGCAAATGGTTTCCCCTCGTTCATTAAAACCGATCACAATTTCACTCTCTATACTAGTTTGTGAGCTTGTGTTATAGAGACTGGTGGACTAAAATCCCATGGTGTCCTTTTTTCTTTTAAACATATTTTTTTACAACTGTAGTGAATAATGGCATGAAATATTAATATGTAGAATTGTGTTATATTAAAGGTAGGACCAAAATACTGCTTTTATTTCTGTTATTTCTTTTTAAGTGGTTTTGAGGGTCAAAAATTGACATAACTCTTACCTTTTCTTGTTAGGGGACTATTCATTTTTCAGTGGCAATTATTATTTTTATGAGGGAATATTTTTTTCTGACCTTATAAAAACACAGGGTGTACCATCTATGTCAAATAGTTCGATTGAAGCAAAGAATTGATTAACATGAATAATTATTGCCATTGAAAAACAGAGGAATTTGATACAGGGGCATTTCCCATCATTTGGTTTCACAGACAAGGGTAAGAGGAATACTTCACCCAAAAATGAAAATTCTGTCATTTCCTCACCTTTGAGTTGTTCCAAATGTGTATAAATGTCATTGTTCTGGTGAGCACAGAGAAAGATATTTGGAAGAATGCCTATAACCAAACAGATCTCAACTCCCATAGTAGGAACAATTACTTTATCATTTTTTCCTGTTGAACACAAAAGAAGATATTTTGAAGAATGTAGGACAGCAAACAGTTCTGGGGCACTTTTGACTCGTTGTATTTTTCCTACTATGGGAGTCAATGGGGGGCAAAATCTGTCTGTTTATAAGCATTATTCCAAATATCTTTCTCTGTGTTCATCAGAACAAAGACATTTATACCGATTTGGAACAACTCGAAGGTGAGTAAATGTTGACAGAATTTCCTTTTTTCTGGGTGAAGTATCCCTTTAAGGCTAGTCCCAGTGTTTTGAGGCGGCGCCTTTGGAATGCTATGATAGTCCTTGAACACTGGTGACTCCGGTTAGAGAGTAAGGGCACGGAGAGTTATATCCACAAACAAATTTTATTCATGTATAGTTCGGTATATGGCTGACAGCATATCCACTTTGTGTGTGTGTGTGTGTGGTCTACAACAAAGATCAAGTATATAATTAGATTCAAAATATTAAACACGACAATCTTTCTGTACATGGTAACAAATAAGCATATTTTCCATCACAGACACAAATGGATAATAATCAATTCACCACAATGTGACAATCCACTCATAATTCCACAATAATGTGATAAATCAGATCAACAAGAGTAAGATATATCTGTCTACCAGTTGAACGTTTCTCATAATTTCGATTTTTCACCTCATAATTATTACTTTTTATCTCATAATTTCGATTTTTCATCTCATAATTATGACTTTTTATCTCATAATTTCGGTTTTTCATCTCATAATTATGATTTTTTAACTCATAATTTCGATTTTTCATTTCATAATTATGACTTTCAATCTCATAATTTAGATTTTTTATCTCATAATTTAGATTTTCAATCCCATAATTATGATTTTCAATCTCATAATTTAGATTTTCAATCTCATAATTTAGATTTTCAATTTCATAATTTTGATTTTTTAGAGCCTGATTTTTTTATCACGTGGCGTAAATGGGCTTCCATAGATAGAGACAAAATATCAACAAAAAAAATGTTACATAAAGGTTATAAATTGATTTGCATTTTAGTCAGTGAAATAATTATTTGATCTCACAAATACAATTGGACCATGAGAGGGGATGTCTCTATATGTTTGGTGAGCGAGGACGTTTCTGCAGGCCTGGTGAGCGAGCGGGGACGTTTACAGTGCAGTTCAATATTACACAAATGAAATACACCGATCAGGCATAACATTCTGACCACCTTCCTGATATTGTGTTGGTCCCCCTTTTGCTGCCAAAACAGCCCTGAGCGGTTGAGGCATGGACTCCACTAGACCTGTGAAGGTGCGCTGTGGTATCTGGCACAAAGATGTTCACAATTTATAGGGCTTAATTACCTTCTGCCAGGTGTGCCTTCCATGGATTGGACTTGTTTGTTCAGCACATTCCACAGATGCTCGATTGGATTGAGATCTGAGGAATTTGGAGGCCAAGTCAACACCTCAAACTCGTTGTTGTGTTCCTTAAATCATTCCTTAAATCATCCCTTAACCATTTTTACTTTTTGGCAGGTCGCATTATCCTGTTGAAAGAGGCCACAGCCACCAGGGAATACAGTTTCCATGAGAGGGTGTACATGGTCTGCAATAATGCTGAGGTAGGTTGTACGTATCTAAGTAACGTCTTAATGGATGACAAAGCATCACACTGCCTCGGCTGGCTTGCCGCCTTCCCACAGTGTATCCTGGTGTTATGTGTTCCCCAGGTAAGTGACATACACGCACCCGGCCATCCATGTGATGTAAAGGAAAATGTGATTCATCAGACCAGGCCCCCCTTCAATTGCTCCGTGGTCCAGTTCTGATTCTCACGTGCCCACTGTGGACAGGGGTCCACATGGGCACTCTGACTGGTCTGCGGATATACAGCTCTATACACAACAAACTGCAATGCTTTGTGTAGTCTGACACCTTTCTACTAGAACCAGCATTAATTTAAGCAATTTGAGTAATAGTAGCTCGTCTGTTGGATCGGCCCACATGGGCCAGCCTTCGCTGCCCACATGCATCAAAGAGACTTGGTCATCCGTGAACCTGTCGGCAGTTCACTACTGTTCCTTCCCTGGACCACTTTTGGTATATACTGACCACTGCAGCCCAGGAACACCCCACAAGAGCTGCAGCTGCAGTTTTGGAGATGTTCTGTTGTCTTTCCATCACAATTTGGCCCTTGTCAAACTCGCTCGAGCTTTACTCTGTGATAATCGGCCTGCTGTATTACTATTCTATACTTATATTTTAACCAACTTTCCAAATATTGCACCACTTGTAGGTGACTGACTGGCGTCTTAATTCTGTTTGTTCTGGAAAAGCATTTTGTCTGGGTTAACAGTAGCTATATTTGGGTACTTGCTCAGTTGACTCTTGTAGGTAGACGTGAAGGTATTTACACTGCTTCCATTGAGCAAGGATACAAAGACTGTTTATTTTTGTTTTATTGTATTGTCATGCTTTTAATATATGTTTTTTAGTTGATTTGAAAGACTGCCAGTTGATTTCAACAAAGTTGTTTTTGAAATTATATCTTTAGCTTTTTTTCCTTCACTACTAACAGCCTATAGCAAGGTTATTCAGTCTTGCTTCTGGCTCTAAACCCTAAATGAACCCATCTGAAGGAAGTACTCAGACTTTTAGTTCATATGAAAATTACAGGCAGATGTGTCAGTTTGTGGTTTGATGTAAACTCTTCACAATGATAGATCTTGAGGTACAGAAGCCATGCTGTTTGTTATTTGTTCCGTTTTTGCATTATTTCAAGGGTTGATCGTAGGAATTACACATTTATGTACTCAGCTTGTTTCCTGATTCATGTTGTATGTTCAAGCATTTTGTGCAGATAAACTGTCATTTGTGTGCTCAATAGGAGCAACAGCCTTGTGAGTACTCAACTCATCTAAAGGCCTGCATATGCATGTTATGTATTGTTTGTCTTATTTCAGGGTCTGGCTATTAAGTGATGGTTTTGATGGTTTTTGATGTGTTTGATTCCAGCAAATATCCATAGTGTAATTTAAAGTTTTTCGTGTTTGATTCCAGTGAATACCCATAGTGTAATTTAGAGTAAATGCACTAAGTTGTTTTGCATAAGTGTCTGCCAAATATGTAAATGTGCAGTTATTTGCTTCCAAAATGTTTGAACAGCAAACTGTTTCCCCACTGCTTATCTTGTTTTCCTTTTTACCCTAAGAGCTGCAGGTGCCTTGATTGCACAGAAAGAAGTGTCTTTTTCTTAGTCATATGTCTTTTCTAATGTCGGATGTTAAGTGGCATTCTCTTTATGGCTTCAAAAAATGCATTTAAAAAGGTACTGAATAGAAAGTTGTCTTGAGGTTTGGTTTTACTGCTTTTTTACTCTGGAATTGTATGCTACATAAAGTCCACATTTTCAGAGAAGTGTCTGTTTTGTTTATTTTCAGGGTCTGTGTCTGTTTTGTTTCTTTTCAGGGTCCGTTTTTGTTTCAGTTACTGGAGTGTTGTTTGAGATTGGATTCTGTTTGTATTTTCTGTAGTATTTTAAAACGTACAGACAAGAATTTAGGATTTTTTTCGTTTGGGTTGTTTCAGATATATCACATATCCCTCCATAACACATTAAGCTCTGCTGTGTGTCTGTCAAAGTAGTGTGTATGTGACTTTAAGGGAAGTCCGGTTAAAAAGAACCGACGTAATACGTAAGGACGTATACAAGAGACACTCGTGTATCTGTACCTCTGTTCTGTTAACTTCTCTGTTATAAAAGACAAAGAAAGACTCATCGTATTTCTCCTTTCTTGACAGTGTCTGTAACAACTTGCTGACATCATTGCAGTAAATGCTTTAGAGATTACAATTGCAGTGTTAAGTTGTGGTTCTTCGTCAGGAGTTTGTGTCTGGAGGGCTTTTCTGTCATGTTTATTCGTTCATTATTCATCCATCCCAAAAAAAGTTCTTGTCCCATATCTTTTGTGGTATGGTTGTGTTTGGCCTGTCTGTAAGTGATACTTCTATCCCTGTCTTACTGCAGAATGAGTCGATTTTTGGGTTGTTGTGCTTTTGCTCTGGTGCTGAAGTTATGAAGCATTTGCCTTGTAATGTATTTTTGTCAGTTGTTTCTTATGGAATATGGAATTTAATATTTAAGATGCTTGTGGTTTGAATTTAAATTCATTTTTCTTGCTCTGTTTGAACTTGAAGTATTTGTATTGTGGGCAGAGGAAAGTGGTGTGTGCATCTGTCATGGCAGTTTCATTGATGGCCATTTTATATTGTCAATATTTAAATGTTATCAGATGGTTGTTTTATGTAGCACGGGTCTCTAACTTTCACCTAATATTGTGTGAACTTTTGAATCCTGCAGTTTTTTGACATATTTATGTGCTATATAGTTATGTTCGAGTGCTGAATCTGGATAGAACCATGAACAGGCGTATTTGTGATTTTATATCTTGTTAACCAAGTCAGATTTACTCTTTTGTTTCAATCACTAATCTTTTTTGCTGTTCAAAGCTTCATTTTAATTTGTTTTTAGTAATGTTTTTGGTAATCCAAAAATGTGGTTTTATAAATAAAGGTGAAGTTTGCATTGATTTGCCAGTGAATTTCTTTTCTTGTCCTTTCAAATTATGTATACAAGTATGAAAGATGTGCGTACTGGCCCTTTTGAGGTTAATGTTTCTAGCCTTTTGAAAAAGTTCAGCCTTTTGAAAAATTAGTTGTCATACAATCAGACAATTTGTCATAAGATGGTTTTTGGGTTTGTTTCGGAAATGTGTTTATTTTATTTTTAACCCTTAGTACAGCAGTCTATTAACATTTCAATTTTAAACAGATTCGTCTTGTATTTTACCTTCATCCTTGTTTACATTCTTAATACAGCCTGTGGTGTACTAAAGTATTTTGGATTTGTGTTGTATGTCATTGTATGCAGTTTTGTATTTTTCCATCATTGTTTTTAATATGTGTAACGATGACGCTGAGGCAGAGTTAGAATCCATGTGCGGTAGTTTATTTGATGAGTAACATAAACCGAGTTGAGTAGACAGGCAAAGGGTCAATACCAAGATGACTGTTCGACGTACAACAAACATGAGGTTAATCCAAAGGCAAAGGTGATTAAGCAGGCAGTGAGTCAAATCCAGAAATATCAGTCCAACCATGCAACCAAAACAAATGGGTAATCCGGGTAATCCAGGTAATCAGAGAATAGATATCCAGGCAGAATCATACACAAAACAGGCAGAAAATACAGGGATACCTTGGTAAGGCAGATATACTGGCAATACTTCGCAATGAGGTCCCATGTGGTCTCAGACTAAATAGTCACCAAACAGGAAGTGAATGCAGAGGCAGCAGAGGGGTGGAACGGGGTCAGTACTCTGGTGACAGCTCCCTCTGCTGGCTGGGCGTTACAATATGCTATGCAGATGTTTGTTGTTCTTATTACATTCTTGTTTAACATCCTTGTTTTTATCTGGACATTATACTTTATATTGTGTTTTTAAGGTTCTTATTTTTATTTGAAAAGTTTAGATTTGTTTTGACTGTTTTCAGACTATGTTAGGATGTATTTTCAGACTATGTTATGATGTATATTGTTATTAAAGATGTTTCCCATCCTGTTGTATGTTATGTTCTTTTGCTGTTTAACTTTTTACACACTAGATACTGTTAATTTTCTTATTTCTTTTAGCGTATCTTAATGTTTTTATCATGTTGTACATGTTTGTTTAAAGTCACTACGTGCTTGAGTGGCATTTTGTGCATGCCTTAATTTGTTAAATAAGGTCAATTTACTAACTGCATTTTGATGGTTTATAGGTGTGTGTGGTGAAGGGAATTTATCAACATTTTGTTTGACTTGATTAATGTTCTTTTGTATTCACAATCTGATATCTTTAATATGTCTTGGGGTTTTAACACTGAGTGTATAGGACACCGGTCATCATTGTAATTTTTTTCCATTCTTGTTCATGCAGTGTACAAGTTAAGGTTTTTCTGAGCTGTCTTATATTTAAGGTATTTTCTAACCATATTAAGATATTTGTGAGTTGAAAACAGCAGTAATTCACAAATGATCACTTAATTCACAAACGATCATTTAATTCACAAACGATCACTTAATTCACAAACGATTATTTCATTCACAAACGATCAGTTTAATTCACAAACGATCAGTTTAAACAAATCTAAATCCACCTCCCCCTCCATTTTCAAACTGTGCATGACAAAGTAGGAATGAAAACTCCCTTGGCTTTAAAAGTGTGAAATTGTGAAGAAAGAATGATGCAATAGCCAATGCTCCCAATAGCCATCAACAGTGTGTGGAACGGAACTGTAAAGTGCAACTCCTTACAACAGACACTGAGCATAACTGTGAAGATTTGTATTTTTCTGAACCCTGGACGTTTTTTCACATGCGAAAAACTTGAGCAAAGCCACAAGATTGTAAAGGATTGTTCCAACAGTGTCTCGAAGTTCTTTCATACATGTATTGCCCCAGGATGTGAGAACCCCCAATTTCTAATCCAAACAAACCCTCAACATTTCACATCTCTTACCCCATCTCACACTTATTTTTTGGTGATTTTCTATTAACCTGCACATTTTATTTTCATGCCCTTAATAATGACTTGAATTGTTTACAGCTGTTTGGCCAGATTTAGTTTTGTCTGACCCAATGCATATTTATAAATGTTTCCACACTCTGTAATGTCTAGTTGGATTGCTATCTTGTAATTTTTTCCCAAACGCCCTGATTTATTGACTAGACATACATCTGATGGAGGTGATGTTCATAGATAAGGTATGTATGAAGTGCATCACACTGCATCTTCTGGACATCTTACAGACAAAAGTGATTAAAGAAGACATTTGATGTGATGTGAACACACTATTAATATTTACACAATGCAGATCAAAGAATTACAGCCATTTTGAGTGGTGGTGGAGGATGAGGAATTATGAGCAAAGATCCTTTTCAAAAGAGGTTGTTAGCAAAAAACATTTACTTTACGGTAGAACGCCACTTCTATATACCACTGCTGTGTGCCACAATGTACAGCATCGGCTAAACTGAACTGTTTTCTCATTTTTGAGACGCATGCATAGAGCTCATTGGTTCAATTGATTCAAAGCTTGGAAAAGCTTTGTTTCTCCCATTACTAACTGCAGATCCACAAGAGGGCACTCCCCCTGGATCTATACATTCACTCTGGACTACAATTCCCACAATCCTTAGCATGGACTCATTGTTCCTAATTATTGTCACCTGTGTCTCATTACCGCTGTCTACATAAGCCTGGTTTGTTTACACTTCTGTGAAGTCTTGTTTAGTGGTTAACTGTAATTCTGACTATGTGCCATGGTAGAGGTTTGGATTTGGTTATCGTCTTGTGAACCTTTGTGGTCTGCCCTGATCATTGCATTTATTGTTTGTGGATTGAAGCTGCATTTGGATATCCAACCCCTGAGGCTAAGAGCAGTTTTATAACAAATACTCTCCTCCATTAACCCAACACACATTTATCACAGACTTTTACTTGTGTTTACATGTCTTAATGTAATAATGTGTTTTTGCTGAATTAAATGTTCTTTGTGATTTAATAGTAGCATGCATCCTAAAGGAAACGTTTCTGCTGCTTGTTTTATGTCATTTCCTTTAACGTTCTTTCCACTGCGTAAAGGTAATTTTTATGTAACAAACATACATTTAATAGCATGTGTGCAAAAGCTTTTGGATTTGGATTTCCTGTTTTTGTGTAAAATGATTGTTGGCCAGGGTCTACAGGTTTGTTGAGTTGGTGGGGGAGTGGTGTTTTTCTACAGGTTGGATAAGTGTAGGGTAGGTATGATGTTTTTACACACTGGGTAAGGTCTTGTGGTATGGCCAGCATCTACAGGAGTGGTGAGCGATTTGGGATGTTTTTGCTTGTTGGGTAAGTATGTGGTTTCTACACGTCAGTGAAGTCCAAGGTTTCTACAGTGCTGGTAAGGTCTTGTGATTCTTCCAGTGTCTGCAGGCCTGGTGAGTATGTTAAATGTTATTGCAGATCTGGTGAGCGTGCTGGATGTGACTGAAAGTCTTGACCGTTGAAGGTTTTTGCAGTTCTGGTGTGCATGTTGAATGTTATTGCTGGTCTGTGAGCATGTAAGTTGTTTCTACTTGTGATGAGTGCTTGTGCCATCTTTAAAAACACAAGTGTTGTGTGTTTTGTAGTCTCATGAAATGGAGTACTGAAGCAAGTAAACTGCCTCAGTTTAGGTTTCTACAGGTTATATAACGTACCTTTTTTTGCCTACTTGTCTTTTGTACCTCTTCCAGTTCTACAGATCCATCAACGGTAGACCCTTCTCCATGTGTCTGCAACAGATGTCTTTGAAGTAACATGCAATACCATTCTGTAGCCTTATGTGTTTCCTGCACTTGTTTGATTAGAATATGGCAGAATTATCACATTTTGGGCATGAGGACTCCACTACAACAGACTAATAGTTAACATGCCTGTATAAGTGTTGCATATTTGTTAGCTTTGCTCACTATTTATAACTGGTGTGTATAGCTTTTGGAAGTTTATCTAAAAATGTTTGTACAAAGTCAACCGACCACCAGATATGAACAATGTAAGCTACACTAATTTTTTTCCTCTGACTTAAAGTATAATCAGATTTGATTTTTTTTCCCATTTTTAAATTTTTGCCCCAGTCGCTGTTACTTGTTTGTTGCTTATTTCGTTGAGTTCAAGTAATGTTTACTATTTTTACACCACCCTATCTCGGATTGAATATTAAGTTGTTTCTCTCTGTACGCAACAGTTTAGTGGTTGTCTGTTGTTCCTGTTGCACTGTTTTGTCAGATTCGTTTCCCATTGATGTGTCATCTGCGAGTTTCTGACAGGCCTCCTGTGGTTGAGTTGACCTGTGCTGCTGGCATGAATCTGGTGCTCAGGGAATGATTACAGGATTCTCATTTACGTAACCTCAATCTACTGAGATGAATTATTGGATAAGGGACTTTAACAGTAGCTCAATTGCTGCTCTTTAGACTTCGATAGCTTTTCTGGTTAACTTATGGGTCCTCTTCAATTGTTTGTTGTGCCTTGTTCCTTGTTTTTTCTTCTAGTGCTGAATGTGAATTCAACAGCTGGATGGAGTTGACATTGTGGCTCACTCTGTTGTACAGTTGCAGATTTAATGGCTCTAGCAAAGGATGTTCATTTTTCTTCCTGGAGTTCTACATTACTGCTAAGTTTTTTTCCCAACTCTGATCCAAATCATGTTAAGCAGCTAATTCACAAGAATATTACAGGCAGTTGTGTTTTTCTACCTTGAGAAACAAAGACAAAGCAACCGCAAGTGCAAAAACGGCGCTGAATAACATTTTCTGTCTTTGCTGTTCTGTCTGTCTTATGTCTGTTTTTTTTTATTATATAAGAGAAGACTTTGAAGTGAACCTGTAATTCGATCAACAACCATGGAAGTGATACTTTTTGTGATTGTACACCTGTAATTATTTGACCTTTTAATTAAGGTTGTACTTATGTTTTAACTTCATTCTGGTTTAGAAATTAAATGACAAATGAATTGAAATACATGCTAATATTTCTATTGTCTGCATGTTTTGATGCGAGTCACATTCTTTGGCTATATTTTTAGTTGAGCTTCTTTACTGTCTTGTAATGCTCTGCTCCCCCTTTGTTCCACTGCCAAATATCAATGCTTATTTAAGGCTATAGCAACTTTCCTTTTTCAAATATTGTTTATCTAAAAGCCTCATATGATCTGAAGCTAGATTGTATTGACATTTGTGTTTGTAGTTTAGGAGAGAGATTTCGTCATATATGACTAGTTGTAGTGTTTTTCAGCAGCATTGACAGCTCTTAAGATCTCACTCTTGTAAAGAGCAGCACATCTACCTGCTGTAGTCCACCGTCCAGGTACACAAGAACTGCATGTCTCTGTTTTGTCATTGTAAACATTTGCTTTCTGTACATTTGTTATAGTAAGTCATGTTTTGGTTGTACTGCCTATTGGCTGTCAACAGAGATTGTTTTTCTTTTCTCTTGTGGCAAGGCTGTGTGTCTTGCTCTTTGAGATTTAACTTACTTTAGAGTTTTGATCAAATACTAATAAAATGCATAGGAAGCAGACAATCAAAGTCTTGCAGGTTACTTGAAAATAACAGGCATGTGTTTGTGGTTTGATCTAAACTCTCCAGGTAGGTAAATGTTTTAGGAGGCAAAGGGGACTGCAAACTAAACTGCTTGTGCTTTACATTCCTAGCTCATGTCTATAGTCTGTTCATGGTTTGGTGATTACTGCTTTTTCTAGCTCTTGTCTGTCAGAAATGTATAGATAGTCAGTAACTGTATTTGGTTTACATTATTGGGCACATAAGGCTTTAAGACATTGAATGGTTTGTTACAAACGTCACATATAATGCCAATGGTTCTTACTTTAACAAGTAATTCTCAGAATTTGGCCTGTCTTATGTGGGAGCAGAAGCAGCTTATCACGTGGTTATGAGTCAGTATCATAAACGTCTGTTCTGTGCTCATCACGTGTGAATATAGTGTGTGGTCATCAGTGTTGTTCATTTATAATTTAACTCATTTATTGTAATAAAGGGAGGGGGTGGGTGTGATCTGCTTGTCCAGTGTCTGTGGTTATTCTGTTGTAGACTGTACATTGGAACGGTTTCAAGTTGTATGGAAACTTTAGTGTTCAGCTCACCAGGAGATGTTTCATAGATGCGCTTTTTGGGGGGACAATTTCACTCCTTTAAGAATGTCTGTCAGGCAATCAGTATCCATCAGAGGCAAGTTTGCTTTCATTTAGTTTTCATGAGATAAAATGACAGATGTGAATTACATTAACTTAACTATATATTTGTGCTGTTACATTGGTGTCTGCAGTCAGACTGTATGTATTGATGATTTTTACACTTACTACACTTCAGAATACCTTTTTAATGTTTGTAATTTTCCATCCTTATATGAATTTCCTTTAAATGTATACTGCACAATATTATTCCTTAATTTTGTACACGCTGGCAATGTAAATCGTGTGATTGGTCTTTATGGAAGCATGTGAATTCCTGGTTTCTGATTCAACAGATCTAAAGATGTATGTAATTGTCTGTTATCTTTCTAAACTATATGTGGATTAACAGCCTTTACCATAACATGCCATATTTCTGTCGCCTGAAGTGCAGTCTGTGTAGTGAGATATGATTGTCTGTTTTTATTTGGATTAACCAACTGCTTTTCTTCGTGATGGTGATTTTATCCTAAACAAATCTCCAGTCACTATTTTCATCAGATCTTATGTCTGTGGATGCTTCATTGGCATAAACTGCAGATTAGCCTGCCTGTAAGTGCTGCTTCAGTCCGCCCGTTACACTGCACCCACCTGGTAAAGCTCTGGGGTTTATTTTAACACAGGAGCAGAGATCATTATATGAGTCTCTTGTAACATCTATTTGTTAGCTTGTAAAAGGCTTTTAACCCAAACCAACAAACATTTTAATGTTTGTGTACAATGTAAATTACTAATTTTTCTGTTTGTCTTGGTCTGCAGTAGTACAGCAGTAATCTCAGCCTTATGTTGTGGTCTCTTTCTGCTGATTTGTGCCTGTTTTTGTTTGTGAGCATTATCTGTGGTGTATACGCTGGGATTTCTGGTGCTTGAGTAATGCTCACTATACCATAATTGAGCATGAGGTAGCCTTTCAAACCTAGAATTGTTAACACTATCTGGTTTAACTTCTGCATACATTGGGTTTCAATTTCGTGCTTTGTACTTAAACACATTTTTTCCCTCTATGAAACAGGTGAAACAGCTGTTCTCTAAACCACTAAGAGATCTGTTGTTTGCTGTTAGGCTTTTCTATTGGTACACTTCACTGTTTAGCAAGTTTATAAATATGTGTTACTGTACTCTTAATGTAAGCATAGTTAAATTCATAATGTTTTTTCATGGAGTCTTTATTGGTGTTATGTTTTGGGAAGTTATACTGCATGTAGGCCATAGGCACATTCTTTGTTGCTGTTGAAGTTAAAATAAATATCACTGTTTAGCAGGCCCTCATTTGTCATTGTTCACATGACAAAGTGTTTTCTTTCTTGGTCTGACCTACCATAGATTTTCAGAAAGCCATTAATGTGGGGATGTTCTGTTCAGTCTCTTGACACTTATGTTAGCTCCAGCCACCTTAAACCTGCCTGTTACTCAAGTTAACTGGAAGAGTGTAATTTGCTGCTTCAGGTGTTTTATTGGGGTTAGATCTGTACTCTGTGGGGACATATCTCCAATAGAGCAAGACTGAGTACTGGTTTAACTGTTCCTTATTTATAACTGTAAATGTTAAGTTCTTTTGCAATAAAGAATTAATGACTTTGTTAAATTAATCTTTTAGCCAAACTCTCGCTGAGTGCATTCCCAAGTTGTAATTGTGGATGGCTTTATGGTAAAGTGTTTTGCTTCTCAGATTCTGTCTCCTTTAGTATCTGAAACTAGGAGCTGTAGCTATAGATTTTGATCTTTCCTCAGGCGAGCACTGCCACTGCTGTCCAGACTATGTGAGTTTTACTGGTGACTGCTGCATGCATGGCATTCTTTTATGTAGATCCTGAATCTCTGCGTTTTTGTTTTGAAGTTGGATCCAAAGTAGGAAAAACAAACAGTCTAGCTCATATCTCCATTTCACTGCTGTGTTGTGAAGTACTGAGTACTGCCCATGTCAGCTATATCGTGAGAAACTTTAATGATCAACATCTACATGTCAGTCTTCTACAAATAAATTCTCAGTGGATTAATTGCTGAACCTTGCTTCTTATATTACTTATAAAATATTACTCATCATTTTATTTTAAATGTTACATTACTTTCCCATTCTGTTTTCCTGAGGTTACTGCAGAATGTGTTGTTTCTGCTTTGGATTCTTGATGCTTAACGTTTGTCAGCTAAAGCTCATGTCACTTCTAGCCAGATCACTGTTAACTGCTGTGAGCATTTCTGTTCCTGCAGACTGCATCACAGCTTTGACTCTAAAGTACTTTGTGGCAAGTTGTATACATCTACGTGACTATGCTTTTTTGGAGTTGCCAGAGCTCAACACTTGATATAGACAGTTTCATCTTAACAACATAAACAAGTTAATGTACAAGCACACTTTTGTAACTCCAATGTAACTTCCGGTATATATTCACAAACAATAGTGCCTGTAGATTATTTCTTATAACAAGCAAAAGAAACTAAGAACCGTAACTTGGCTAAACTTGTTTCTCCAATATTTTGAATTTAGACTCCGATACCAAGCTCAACCACTAGATGTCAATGTACCCTAGTTTCTGTGTCAATTACAGGACCATTTAACATTTTTTATTTGATAAAATGACCATACAACAAAATTCAACAAATCGTTTACTTAATACAATTATTATACAGTAAAATATATTATATATAAATATTATTATAAATATAAATGGTTATATTATTAGACACTAGACAAACAGAAACCAGAAGTTAACTGGGGGTCACGTCAGCTAAAACGGGCTATACCACCAGTTTAACTTACAATCAACTCTGTAATACCTGTACATGAATTTTTACTCTTAGTATGAGGAGAAATCCAGTGTCAATCACATCAACCTTGCTTTAGTTTGATATCCTGCTTCAGTGCTGTGTGTCAGAGCGGATTACTACCCATTACTGGAGTCCACCAGATAGTATCTTGTTTTTCCAGTCCAGTTCTTGGACATCTTTATTGTCAGCGTTTAACTCCCACTGCATTAATACACCTGCCTGTAATTGAAGTGAACTAAGACTTTGATTGGCTTCAGGTGTTTTTAGGTTACTGGAGACTCCAGCTTTAGATTCTGCTTCACGTGTGATTTTGTCAGCTGCTGATCACTGCCAGTATTGCACTGACTATGAGGATTACTGTCAACTGTGTGCATCACATCTTCTTCGTCACACTCTCACTGTAAGACAAAATATACATTGTAAAAGTATAATACAGATGTCCAACTTTGACTTTATGCTATTTCGATGTACAGTATCAACTTGGTTGTGACTAACTAAATTTCATCTGAAGGAAATACTTTTTTGCGTCAAGTACCCTTTTTCTGTCAGTCTGATTTTGTTGTTGTCCAGCTTAGCGTTCTACTTTTATGCATTTGGCAGACGCTTTTATCCAAAGCGACTTGCATTGCATTGTATTATACATTTGTTTCTGACTGTGCGTCTTTGTTCACTTTAGGTTTGTCTATGCCTCCTTCAGAGGAACTGTGAGGCTGCCAGTCAGTTAACCAGTCTTTCAGTACACATGAAAATAACAGGCAGATGTGTCAGTTTGTGGTTTGATGTAAACTCTTCACAACGATAGATCTTGAGTTACAGAAGCCATACTGTTTCTTATTTGTATTGTTTGTGCAGAAGTGTTGTTACTTGTTCTTTACCTCATTTTATATCATGTGCTCAGTTACATTGTTCATGTTTTTGCTCTTTAATCTTTTGTTTCTCATCCATATTTTCATGATTTGCAGTATAAAATGTATTAGTCTAAGCTGCTTTGCATGTAACTTTGTTTAATCTTTTTAATTAAATGTTGCATATTTTGTTTTCTTTTCATGGTTTACATTTTCATGTGCTCTGGGCTAAGCTGTAACACTAGACTGAATGGTGATAAAGCTTGGTATATGGTGTTATACAGTGCGATTAAAATATTTTGTTTGTATAACTGTTTACTAGTGCTACACCAGTGATTTTGTCAACTTTTTGTGTGTGTGGGAGTTCAGCAGTTCAGCCGAACCCTATTTTTCTAAATACTTTCAGACCTTTTATCTTTTTTCCCTTCAGCTGTACCCAAGTTAGAATGATGTGGTTTCTTCTACGCTGCTTTTGTTATAGTGAGTTTGTCATCCCACTTGAATGAAATTGGATTTAAATTTGAATGTAACGCCAACCTTAAATCAGCCGGTTTAAAACACATTTGTAATTCTGTTGACAAGACTTGTTTTGCTTTCTTTTTTTTGGTTTGTATTGCATTCTGTTGTACTCCCCATGTGGTTTGCAATCTTATGGTATCTTTCATTCAGTTTTACACTATGTATATTAAATGATTTTGAGATTCTTTTAAGCTTTGGATTTAAATGCGTGTTATCACTAACTCGCATTTTAACATCTGCATGTTTGAAGTATTGCATGTTTTACATTCATTTGATTTGTAAATGTTTTGTATTTTCTGAACTTTTCTGATATGCAGAACATATTTATTTGGGAACTGTGTACTCCTTTGAAAGATTTAATTAAATTTGGTGGTATTTGTTCGTAAGTTAATTTTAATTGTCTTAAGTTTGTACGTTAACCATTAGATGCTGAATCTGTGCATGTATCAAATGGTATTGAAGTCATTGGTTCTGTTATTGAATTTGTTTTAATTTGAATAAAAAAAAATTCTGGTGTACAGATGTGGATTTAAAAGCACTGTTGCTTACGGTGCTGTTATTTTCTGTAAACTTGGTCTTGAGAAAATGCTATTTGAAGCTTGTTTTTATGTAGCCATCAGTAGTGTTTTCCTGAATAGCCTGGATACCTTGCGGTGTTAACGAAAGGATTTTTGAGAAGGAGGTGGTCCAATTAATTTGTAATTGAACAGGAAAAACTTCTATAAACACTTAAGATAATACTAAATGACAAATTTAAAGTAATGTATCAGCTCCATTGTTGGCAGAGGAAATATCTAGCGATGTGTTATTTGATGGTCATTATATTGCCTGTAATCTTAATTTATGTAGCTTTCTTTAGGAAAACAATGAACGCAACTGTGAAGATCATCTGTATTTCCTCATCATGGATATTCTTCCATGCACATTGCTGTTATTGTCTTTCATTTCACTCTGCCAGGAATATTGCGCTTGAGTGAATGTTGCGTGTCTTTTTTTTTCTTCTGCCAGATTTCGTTACAATTGTTGGCAGAGTTCTTTACATCATTTTCCCCAGGTTGTAAGGGGTTCCAAATCCTAAACATTTCCCCTCTCTTAATTAACCTTGCACTTATATTGCTGGTGTGGGAAATATTATTCAGAATATGAGTATGAAGTATTTACTATATAATCAATAAGTGAATTTCATTAATAATCATTGCATTGTGTTTGTGTAAATGTGTTTGCTGTGTTGAGCAGTGGAAATTTCTGGTTAAAATTATACTGCTTGCAACAGAAAAACAGGAAGCTAGCTTAACCACAATGAGGAACAAACTCTATGCGTACGTGCAAGACAGCACACACACACACCCAAAAGGTCAAACAGAGGGGAATGTTATGAATTAATCCAATGCATATGTTTTAAGTATAATCATGAGTTTTGATGTGTTTTATTAAATCATAGGATTAAGAAACAATGCTGCATAATTAAAAGCATTAGATGATTTAGTTTTTACTGAAAGTATTTTTACATGTTGTTTTGCGATATGAAACTGTCTCTAGACGATACTTCCTCTTTATTAGCAGCAGACCACAGGTTGCAGACGTGTTGCATAGATAATGTTTTGCAGGAACTAACAAGGAGGAATGGAGTCAGATACACGTGGTACACGGTGATCGGTGGAGGGAGAGAGAGAGCAGCACTCCTTACAAGGAAGGGGAGGAGTCAGAAGATCGAACGGCGTTACATACTGTATAAAAATGCATGTCAGGAAATGATCTGGGTTGCTGGTTTTTTGTGGCGGAGTGAGGAGATTGCCTGGCAACCCAAAGCTTTGTTACTTTTTACATCTGATAAATAAAACCTTATATTACTTTTGAGCAAATTGTCTCTTCAAATTTCTGAACATGCAGGACTGCCTTAAAAGTCCAACAATTGGTGACCCCGACGTGATTTTTGAATAGACATCAGCACATTTGCAAGTGAGGGAACAGAACGGAATCCGGTTCAACACACAGGTCGACCTTAAACAAACAGAGGTAAGCAGAAGCCTGTTTAATCGAAATTCTGCTTTTGAATATACTCAAATTGTTGTGTTGAATTAGATGAACATTCTGTNAAGAAAGAAGTTACTGGTAAAATACGTAAAACACAGGTTTTAAATAAATCAGATGTGAAAAGACGTTGCGTCATAGAAAACATGGTGTTTGAGAGTAAATTTAGAGTTAGTCCCACGATTGAAATATATGTAAATCTGTCAGTTTGACCTGGTAAAACAAAATCTCAGGTGGAGTCCCAACGATTCAAATATATCGAAATTCTGTCAGGTTTGAGTCCTTTTAAAGAAACCAGTAATACGGGTTGGAGTCCACGATTAGAAAAATCGTAAATTCTGTCGGGTAAAAGTCCCACTAGTTTGTTATACGTTTGAATGTTGTGAAAACTAGTGTGAAAATGAGTTAACTGTGCGGGAAAATACTGTGTAATCGTTGAAAACCGCGAACAATAATTGTGTGTTAAATGTCAAGAGTTGAATGAGAAGACTGATAAAGGCGAATGAAGAAAAGACGTTGCGTCACAGAGACTCGTTGAGAAACTGAGACGTTGCGTCGGTAATTAAGTGAATTAATTCAGAAAACTAGTCACAAAGACCACCTTATACTATAAATTGGAATACATAAGGCTGTAAAAGATTGTGAACAGTACAATTGTGTGTAAAATGGCTGAATTTCAGAAAGAATGTGATGAATACGAATGTCCGCCAGTAATGATGCAGTGGCAAAAAGTTACAAATATGCTTTTAGCACAGACTGAGCCAGAAGACGGAAAGAAAAGACAGAAAAGAGATGATAGATTGGTAGAGAGAGAAATGAAACAAATTACAGAAGCATTCCAGAGCTAGACCAACAGCTCCTCCCCTTCAGAAACACATACCTTCAATATATCCTTCATTAAGCCATCCTCCGCATATGAGCCGTCCACCAGCAGATGGTGGTAGAGATAAAATGGAGAAGTAGATGTAGACTAACAGGGTTACAAACCAGATAAGAAGTTGGAAAGAGATTTGAATGCCTGTTAAGAGTAAAGAGGATGTGGGACTACATTAATAAGCCAGGCAGTCATAAAAGGTGGAAAGCAATATAGAAAGTGAGAGGAGGACAACTGATGAGGGAGGGGAAGAATGATGACAGAGAGGAAGAGGACTTAGAGTACAGAACCTCCACACAAAACCACTAAACATACATCAACACCTCTGTCTTACAATACAGGAAGAATCGACTTAGGTGCAAATTACGGAGAATGATTGTAGATGGCCTATAGCAACTAGATTG
Organism: Triplophysa rosa; assembly: GCF_024868665.1. Lineage (NCBI taxonomy): Eukaryota > Metazoa > Chordata > Actinopteri > Cypriniformes > Nemacheilidae > Triplophysa > Triplophysa rosa. Next base: position 23,671,057 of record NC_079906.1, read on the forward strand.
AGAAGCAAGCAGGCCATGGGAAAAGAGTTGTTTTATATGGCCAGGTAACAACATTAATGGCACCTCAGATACAGGCACCTTGATGCAGAGACCAGGTCGGGAATTTGCACAGTACCAACCATGGTCACATAGTGATATGACAGCAATAGTGAAGTAAACTACCACCTAATTACCTCTGGGGGCAGCAGATGGCTAAGTAAATTACACCACCCTATGTCATGGAACTTGTTTGGCTTTGGGTGACTTGCAGATGCCTGTTAGGACAAGATACTGACAGCCTCACAAATGCCAGGGTTTAGAAGTGGAAGCTGCATTGTACGAGAACCAAATGAAGACCATTGCAGTCAGGGTAAGCACTGATGTTGGCGGACATAAGACACAACTCTTATCTATACCCTGGTACCACCAAACTTTACCACTTAAACATTAGAAATTCCGTATCAAACCAGGTGAGACTGGAGCAGCCTATTATTTTCGTTGTGCTGCTGAATGGGAACAAATGGTTGAAGAAAATAGTCTAATTAATCCGGTAACAAGAGACATATTCAGAACAGCAGTCATGACAGGAGCTCCAAATGGAGTTAAACAATCCATGGAGAATAACCCAGACATTCCAGTTGCAACTAATGAAGTATGGGAAAGACATTTAGTGCACCACACTGATAGGGCTGTAGAGAGGGTCAGCAAAGAAGAAGAAGAATTAGAGAAAGGTCAAAACACAACTGTTGAAATTACAATTAGAGAAGGCTAAGAGTGAGGGAACAACAAAAAAGACCAAACAAATGTCACAACAAGCAACTAATGCACCCCAACCCATAGACCCATACCAAGGCCCACCTTACAGTGGTTCTCCCTTTGGAGGACCCAAATACCAACATCCATTTAACAACCAACGTTATGCCCAAGGCCACAATCGTAGGCAGGGACCCCCTTGGAGAGGAAATGGCCAAAGACAGGGACGCCAAGGGAGAGGGGGGCAGAACGGGAATCAGTGCTTTGGGTGTGGCAAAAATGGACATTGGTTCAGAGATTGTCCAGAACACCAATCACAGCCACAAGGTCAATATAACGGTCCACCTGCGGGGGGATGGGGTCCTCATAGAGGTGGTTCCGGTGGTCTTGGCGGGGGACCACAAACCCCACACAACCCGGGGCAACGCCTCTCGTCACCCTCCAACCTACAGGTGCCTGTGCACCCAACATGGGGCCCGGAGGGTGGGGCGGAGGAATGTTGAAGGGGCCCACAGAGAACTACCATGAGAGGATTGGCTGAACCTCTCATGGAAATAGTGGTAAACCAAACACCACTAAAAGCTCTGGTCGATACTGGAGCTACTTACTCTACTGTTACAAAAGGCACCATTGATACTAGTGATCTCACAAACCGTCAGTTGGAGTAATAGGGTTCTCTGGTGTGGTACAAAAATGGCCTATGACAAAATTTTAAAAGTACAAGTTAACAAACAAATATTGACACACTCATTCCTGTACTCCTGTAATGCACCCATCCCCCTTTTAGGAAGAGATTTATTGATCAAATTAGGAGCAAGTATCCTATGTTCACCAGAAGGGGTCATAGTTAAATTTCCTGATCGGTTCACAAACAAATTGTTCACTTTCAGGTCACACAGCAGACAGTCAGTGGATGCTGACATCATGTGGTGAGTCGGAAGATGCAGATATCTATTGGGTTGAATTAGATCTCAGTGTAGCCCCAAACAGTGTGTATCTAGGTATAATGAACATCGCCAATGGATCACAAACATAGACATTTTCCTACCACCAATTGACCCATTACACTGTACCTTATTTTATGATAGGAATGACACAACACAATATCAAGATCTTTTTCAGGACATTGAAGACAGCAAATGGGTGATCCAGGGATCTGGCATCATGGTAGGGAAAGAAGGAGTAGTCACACCTGTCAACTTAACTGAGGAACAAATAAAATGGTATGAAATGTCTGACACAGCTGTACCACACATTTCTTTGGCATTACATCCAAATCATGAAGCTAGGGAGCTAGGCAACATGACTAAGAGACTATTAGCAACAACAGACTGGGAACCCACAGAGAGAAGGGGTATCCTTTATTCTGAGACACAGAAAGCATATTGGGTCCAGGACCCAACAGAAGACACAGGAATTTTAACACACAAACAGATTTCCAGATGTCATGGCAGGGAAAGAACTGATGCTGAGGAAGCACAGAACATGATAGATTCATTACCAAATGATTTATGGTCTCAGGGACCAACAGATGTAGGATTTTGTAACATTAAACCTGTAAGTTTCAGCATAAAAACCAATTCACCCATTTGGGTCCCACAGTATCATAACAAACCAGAGGCAGAACAAGGTGTAGCCACCACTGTCGCTGGACTAATGGAAAGGGGAGTTATAACACCCTATATTTCAGATTGGAACACACCAATTTTTCCTGTGCCAAAACCAGGAACTAACAAGTACAGATTGGTACATGATCTAAGAAATATCAATTCCATTGTGGAACACCCACAATGACTGTGCCAAACCCATATATTTCATTATCTACCTTGACACCAGCACATCAATGGTTCACATGCATTGATTTGGCCAATGCATTCTTTTGTATTCCAATTGCAGAGGAGTGCAAAGCATGTTTGGCTTTTACATACAGGGGGCGCCAGTATTCCTATAACAGATTACCTCAGGGATTTATTCTATCCCCAGGAATTTTTAATCATGTTTTGAAACAACAGCTACAGGACTGTAGCTTACCTGAAAACTGTGTCATGATCATGTATGTTGATGACCTATTGCTGGCTGCCACAACAGAAAAGGCATGCTTGGAAGCCACCAGACTTGTGTTACTTCAGTTGCATAAGTCTGGGTTTAAGGTAAGCAAGGACAAACTGCAGGTTTGCAGACCTTGTGTTACATTTTTGGGTCGACTGATCACGGCACAGGCACACACACACACCCAAAAGGTCAAACAGAGGGGAATGTTATGAATTAATCCAATGCATATGTTTTAAGTATAATCATGAGTTTTGATGTGTTTTATTAAATCATAGGATTAAGAAACAATGCTGCATAATTAAAAGCATTAGATGATTTAGTTTTTACTGAAAGTATTTTTACATGTTGTTTTGCGATATGAAACTGTCTCTAGACGATACTTCCTCTTTATTAGCAGCAGACCACAGGTTGCAGACGTGTTGCATAGATAATGTTTTGCAGGAACTAACAAGGAGGAATGGAGTCAGATACACGTGGTACACGGTGATCGGTGGAGGGAGAGAGAGAGCAGCACTCCTTACAAGGAAGGGGAGGAGTCAGAAGATCGAACGGCGTTACATACTGTATAAAAATGCATGTCAGGAAATGATCTGGGTTGCTGGTTTTTTGTGGCGGAGTGAGGAGATTGCCTGGCAACCCAAAGCTTTGTTACTTTTTACATCTGATAATAAAACCTCATATTACTTTTGAGCAAATTGTCTCTTCAAATTTCTGAACATGCAGGACTGCCTTAAAAGTCCAACAATAACCTAAACAAAAATAAATGTAAGAATTTAAATTACTGCAAAAAGTTTCTGAACAGAACTGTATGTGGGTAGTTGTCCGACTAATATGCAAACTTGACTTTTAATGTCACAAACATCTAGAAAACAGCTTGTGCTATTTTATGTGATAATTCTTTATGTGAAATTCTAAAGTTTGCTGTGTCACACCATAGTACATGTGGACGATTTACTCGTCAACTACCCACTAAACGAATGTTGCAAAGAGACATCAGTTAACAGATAAAATAAGTTAAAATCACTTCTGTTGTACAAAAACTGAAGAGCCCCTTAGTGGTGTTTAAGGCCAACAGGTCCAGCTGAGAAGTTTAACTGTTTTTAAAAGGTAATACAAGTAAGGAAGTCATTTTCGAATTTTTTTTTAATTGAAGCACTATTGTTTTTTTTCAGTACAAAGTTAGCCGGGCCTCCTCTTAACACAGGACAAATTTATAAAGAAAAATATGTTTATAATAACTCAATTTCAAAAGAAAATTACAAACAATCCAAAAAAATAATTTGCACAATTTCATTAAAAAACACCACACATCCTTTCACCACCCATACCAGACAATCGAGGTCCAATTACGTTTGAAGCAGGACAGGAGCGTTGGATGTAGGTGACTAAAAGCGCACTTTACCCCAAGTCGTCTGACGTAGCCAAAGCTGTAGTACGATACGAGCAGCAGGAATAACACAACCCTTCGTGGGGTGCACTCGCGCAGAACAGAATGTATCGAATGATTTCTGTCACTTAGAGCTGTCTTTATCCCAAGTCGTCCAGCACAGCCAAAGCTGTAATACGATACCAGCATCAGAAATAGCAACTTCCCGGGTCGAACCGCCTGGTCACCTACTGGCAATTATATCCGTGGGAATACGTGTCATGCATTTCACACCATTTGACAGGCACACGATTCCTCACATGAACGATACCAGACAGAGCGAAAAAGCCACTAAAAAGCATCCACAGCATTCAACAATACAGTGATTCGTGCTTTAAGCCAACTGCAATCAGATTTGCCCCAGCACACGAGCAAACCCGCAACCATTCCGCGCCAAACATTCAAAATTACGCGTAACCAGAAGTGACCCAACACGCCATATACTATACCTTACAACTCTGCGTTGATTGGTCCTTGGAACAGGCTGACTATTAATGCTACAATGGCGAAACATCAAACTTTGTCAGAACGCCACAGACACACCCCTCAACGAAAAGTCAGGATCTTGCAATGTATCGTCACAAAGGTCTGAAGATCATACTGGCTATACTGGCCAAATATAACATTGATCTGTTCAAATCTCTGTGAGAAGTTAATCACAGTGTAAAACATGCCACTTTCTGTTGCCTGCAGGTGGCGCGATAACTGAATTTTACAATCTAGATGTCTTCAGGCCAAGACTTTTATTAAACATGGGAATTTTGGGGCAGGTCTGACATTGTATGCCTGAGTTACAATAGCTTCCTGTTTCATGGCGAAACGCCAAATTTTGGCAGGTCGCCACGGTCACGTTCTCCCACGAAAAGTCAGGATCTTCACAATTTAGCATCGCAAAGGCCTTTAGATGATAATGACAAAATATGATGTTGATCGGATTAAAACTCCAGGAGGAGTTTGTTAAAGTACGACGCCTGGAAATGGCAAAAATTTACCAAATTGCAGAGGGAATTAAAAATAACGGACTTCCTGTTGGGTTTAGAGATTCGCTCCAAGAGACTTTTTTGTAGGTGTTGGGGTATCTCATGTGTTTCATGAGCCTATAGACAATTCAGTGCCACTGCTACCCGATTGCGTAAGGACAACAGTGAATGGCAATAAACAGTAGGCAGGTGAATTATAGTAGGATTTGTTACTTATTTATATGTGCCACATTTTCTGTTGCCAGGTGGTGGCGCTATGACTACAAGTGAACACTGACATCATCTGACATGGATATGTATTCAGGCCAGGACTCTTATCAGACATGTGAAGTTTTGGGGCTGGTCGGACATTGTGCGCCTGAGTTACTATAGCTTCCTGTTTCATGGCGAAACATCAAACTTTGTCAGGCCCCCACGGACCTCAACGAAAAGTCAGGATCTTTCAATGTATCATCACAAAGGTCTGAAGATCATACTGGCTACACTGTTCAAATATGATGCTGATCTGTTCAAATCTCTATGAGCAGCTATTTCATTCAAGTAACTAAGTACAAATACTTCATTAGCTTACTTAAGTAGAAATTTTGGGTTATTTGGATTATTTTTCAGCCGACTTTCACGCAATTATTTGTACTTTCTACTCTTTACATTTTAAAAATAGCCTCGTTACTCCTATTTCATTTCGGCTTGTTTTCATTCCGGCTTGTCATCGTTCAAAAAACAACCTATCCAGATAAACTGCGCCATCCGGATAGAGTGAATTTGATTTTGGTAGGATGAGAAGTATAAACATATACCATTCTGACACCCTATTGGTTTGTACGCGATCCCTGCACATGACATGACATGACACAAATCACGTCACACTCCAGCAAGGACAGTGTTGGGGTCGTTACTCAAAAAAGATTATTTCTTAAAAGTTATTATTTCTCCACTACTGGCTCATTTATCAAACGGGTGCTTTCTCTTCGTCTTCCGCAAATTAAACTACAGTAGGTAGTTCGGTAGAGAGACGTTTGAATAAATCAGCATTTGCGATTGACAACGCGATTGACAATGTTATGATAAGTAGGCTATACTAACTTTGTAACTCGTTACCCCCAACACAGCAGACATAACAGACGTATGCAGCCAAGTACGAAGATGTCCGTGGTATAGACTCAAGAAGAGAACTCAAGTGAAATGTCCCAACCAAGCACCAGCGAGGAGGTTGGTAGTCTGGAAGACCAGCCAACCCTTATACATCCTGGCCATACCTGGAAGAATTTTTCGAAATGGTTGGATGCAAAAACAACTCCTTTCGAATGCGCTGCAAGCTCTGCGCACCCAAGTACCATGAGCTAATGGCTTTCAAAAACTCGCCGTCTAATTTGAAAAAACATATTGAGGTAAGCTGAAATTTTGTTATTATCAGTCGATTATTGACAAATTTTTTAATTTGACTTTAGCCAAATGTTATCTGACCTTATATTATTGCTGTATGCAATATTTGTAAGTTAATTGTGCAAAGCTATAGTCTACAGCTGATTGATAAAGCATGTACTAAGTATAGTCATGATGATCCTGTCTGTGTATGAGACTGCGCGCGCCTGTGTGGGACAGGCCCTATGGGTCCTTGTAAAGAGATAATAGGCCCAACTACCAACTATCAGCCAAATGCTGTTTAAAATGAATTTAATGCTACTTTTCAGTCATGCCAGCAGCTGCTTGTGGTCCTAAAACAGCTTTAAGTGGCAATATTCTGGTCTGCTCAACATAATTGCATAGACCAGTGAAACTGCTCCCTAACTTGTAGTCTGACCTTCATTCATGAACATCAAGCATGACATTAATACAGCGGAAGTCCTAGATAGTCTGAGCTTGTGGTTTGAGAGAAATGATATGAATCTCAATCTGTGCCTGTGCATTCATTTTCTCCACAGAAGAAACACCCCACTCGTCTAGAGAGGTACACGCAACTTACTTCAGCAGCCCTCAAAAGGAAGTCATCCACTGAAGGTTCTTTGGCCCCACCCTCCAAACAAACCAAGCTGTGGGAGACTCGAAGAGTGTCCCAGGCAAGTGTGGATAAAGTAGTCCTCCAATTCGTTGTCCAAGGCTTGCAATCACCACACATTGTTCAGCAACAGGGCTTCATTGATCTTGTGCAACATCTTCAGCCAAATACAAATGTCAATACGGTTGTAAACAAAGTCACAAAGGCCTCTGTTGAAATGAAAACTGAAAGCTGCCCTTAGTGAAATTGAGTTCATAGCAACAACAACTGACTGCTGGATGGCACACCGTCACGGTTTCATTGGTGTCACTGCGCACTGGTTTAACCCCCAGACCATGCAGAGATCCTGTGCTGCCCTGGCATGCAAGCAACTTAAAGGGTCCCATACCTTCTCTCTGATATTAAATTCTGTGTGAATATCATTTAGGGCACCAGCCAGGGCAGTGTTCGCACTACAACTGACAACAGATCAAACTTCCTGAAAGCCTTCAGAGTTTATGGGCAGACTGACGAGAACAACAATCCTGAACCTGTAGGAGAGGGTGATGGAGAAGAGGATGATGGTGGCCAAAATGATGATTACGATGAAGAAGAGGAAAGCGTTGAGGGTGTTTAATTTGTTGATGCCGGAGCCCTGTTGGACGAAGATGACTACTTGGAATACCAGCTACCCAAGCACCATCGCTGCGCCTGCCACCTCCTCAATTTACTGTCCGCAGTTGATGCTTCAAAAGCAGATGTCAACCCCCATTGTACATTTACATTTAGTCATTTAGCAGACGCTTTTATCCAAAGCGACTTACAGATGAGGGAAACGATGGAAGCAATTGGAACAACATAAGGACAACAAAAAGCATAAGTGCAACAAAAGAAAATTGGTCTCATATAGCCTATGACATTATACAGAGCTACGTTTTTTTTTTTTTTTTGAAAGAGTAGGAAAGAGATAGAAGTCAGAACTGATCAGTCAGGTGTTGACGGAAGAGATGTGTTTTCAGACGGTTCTTAAAGATGGCTACAGAATCTGCTGATCTTGTGAAATGTGGAACCGATCCTGAGAAGGTACGTGAGATTTTTTTACCTTTTTACTCCAAGGGGGAGGGGGAGTACAGGGGGGAGTCCAGAAATACTTTAATAATCCCAGGGGTAAATTATTTTTGTTACAAACTCCAGATACACAAACAACACATATTATACAAACAACATATATTAAGAACAAAACATATATATATACATATATAAATGCAACCAACAACAACGAGCAACTGACCAATGAACATATGACCAACTACCTCTCATTTAAAAGAACCAAAAGTGCTCTTTCTGCCCTCCTTACAGGAGGCAAACTGTTCAGCAATCTTTTTTCTGTTTACCCTGTCCAGCTTGTCTTTATGTACATGACACGGAGCAACACTGTTGAGGCGGGTTTGGGTCATGGTGCTGCGTAGCCATGTTTTCAGCCTACGGAGGCTGCTGAAACTCCTTTCTGACTCTGCTGATGACACAGGCACAACTAGGAGGAGTCGGCCAACTGTTTCGACTTGGTCAAAGAGACCACACACCTCTGGGGTCATCCCTTGAAGAACAGCAACAATTTCAGTACTAGACTGGAAGCTGTACTTCATTCTGAACAATGCAAGCTGAACTTTGAGGATGTCTGGGTTGATTTCTGGGTACTGTTGGACAACACCATGTATCTTTCCAATTAAGAGAACTTGTTCCAGGTGCCTTAACATTTGCATTCCCTCCTGCTCAAATCTTTCTCTAAACTGCATGTCAGCAACATCCAGAACTTTGTAGAATTCAGTCCTGTAGTAGTCAGAAGGGGACACATGTACATGTGCAGGAACACTACCTGTGAAGCGCTGAGGTGGGATACGGACATGAGGAGAGGCAATAGGAGTGAGATGGAGTGTCTCACAAATCCTTGTTGCTTTCGTGTAAAGAGCCTGAAAACTCTCTGTGTTTCTCTTTTTGCTGAAACTTTCCTTAACACAGGCAACAGCTGAAAGCATACCATCTAGGGTCTGTGTTCTGCTCTGGAGGGACATATTCAAAACCTCCAACTCCCCTGTGATCTCCAAAGCACACACAAAACCAAGGATAACATTTCCCTGCTGAAATGTCTCATACAGCCCCTGTGCCTTACTAGCTGCATCAGACTCACTCACTGCCATCTCAGCCAAAGCCTTGATTATGCACTCGTACTGGTTTAGCACAGTGCGGATGCCACTAGTGCGGACCGTCCACCTTGTTGGACACAGAGGTCTTATAGTGTGACATGGACCCTCACCCTCCTCAGACCTTGCAATTCCCTTAAATATGTCCTTCAGTTTCCCTGACTAGCCAAACAACACTCCCAACTCATTGACCCAATCCAGAGAATTCCGGATAAATATTGAGGCAGTACAGTACCTCTGTGTAATTAGGTTAACACAGTGGGCAGCACAATAAACATAGGGAGCCAGAGGTTGTATTTTTCTTACAATGGCCTGTGCTCCATTGTATTTGCCAGCCATATTTGTGGCCCCATCGTATGCTTGGCCACGCAACCCAGTGATAGGTAAGTTTAGGCACTGCAAAACATCCATGACTGCTTTTGCTAGATTTTCTCCTGTTGTCAAAGAAACCTCATAAAGACCAATAAAGTCTTCACGAGGGACTAAATCCTTGTCAACATATCTCAAACACACTGCCTCTTGCTCTTTTCCAGACATGTCTCGTGTCCCATCCATCATCACAGAGTACTGCAGGTGTGGAAGTGATCTGATGTTTTCAACTATTTCACGTATGATCACGCTGCTAAACAAAGTCAGGATTTCATTTTGAACCATAGCTGAAGTATATACGTCCTTTCTACCACATGTCAACCACTTGGTTAGAGAGGGGTCATCCTTTGATTTGTACTTCAGAACCTGTAACCTCTAAAAGGTAAGCCCTGTGTGAGGGACCGACGGTCAAGAAAAACAACTCACGAATCCCACTTCTTCATATTTTGGGATCCCGCCTCATTCTCTCGAGGTAACAAGCCAAAAAGGATCGTCCAGAAAAGTATAACTGGGAAACCCAACTCTAAACAATTTAAAGAAAACTAGGAGAACAAGATTTACCAGATGATGGAGACTTTAAGACTATTCACAGACCAATCCATCACTTCTGTTCCTGCCAAAAATCTCCCATCTTGTCTTTCTACCACACTTATAAAGGGAATGGATGAGCTATTACATTTAATTTGTTTAAAATGCTTAATAAAATTTCAACATGTTTAGTGGTGTACACAGCCAATAAGAAAAAAATAATCTTTTTATAGCAATCAAAACTATATTACAAGTTTTACATACATGCAATGTTTAAAATAGAAGTAAATATATGTATTGTGTTTGACCATCTTGTACTACTGAGTGTAAGCAAAAATAAGTCAAGTAGGCTAATTGTTTTTCAAGCCAATTTATTTTTCCCCATTTATAAACACACCCTATTAAATTCAATGATCAAAACACATCAAAACATTACAACAATCAAAACATTAAACATTATTTATAATTACTATATAAGGCAGTTGACTGATTTAAACATCCATCCATCTTTAGGACTGTACTGTCCGCCATCACTTTGGAAGCATTCTGCTGAGCAGTATTCTTCAAACCTCTTTATGGAGTAAAATCCACAAAGGATCTTTGATAACATCCCCACACCTCAGGCAATGTTGATATCTCTATTTGTACTGGGTGGAGAACAAACTCCAGTTAACAACACCTATAGTGAGAAAAATAACTATTTTAAGAAAACTTTTGAACAAAGCTTAAATGCATGTACAGTTTAAAAAGTAATGATTCACTGTACAAAATCCAACTTGCAAAATGTTCTCCCTACAAAGATAAATAAGTAACTTGAACATAGCATTTTTAGTTACATGAGTCAAATGATTGTTTTGCATATACTGAAAAAAATTAGCCTAAACGTGTTTCTAACAAAGATTATTTTGTTGACTGGATTTAGATTCTCAAGATTTTGGCCAAAATGCATCAGAAAGTTTGCCCAACTTACAGAACAGTGTATTCTGAACAAACAATATTGCAAGAGTTTGAAAGTTCCCAAGATGCATTGCAGCATGTTCAATTCTGTGTTTCTTATTTGTTTTTCTTTTAAAGATTAGTGTTTTAGTTCTTGCTGTCTTAATTTATGCTTTAATATCATTGTTACTGTTAGATATCGGTTGTGTTTAGAATTTTTTGAATGAATAATAGTTTTTGATTGAACACACAAATCTCAACCAATGGTAACAATGTTGAGGTGTAAGTGCATGACACAACGGCAAAGCCGGTATATAAACACTCAGCACTAACTGTTTAAACAGTTATTTGATCAAAGTTTGGGTCTGTTTGAGGCAGAAAACATTTACAATTGTAGTAAAAGACAAATACATTTGTGGTCGGAGCTGATAGCCTTGTGGTTAGTGCTCCGACATATGGCGCTGTCGTGCTCCGGGCGACCCGAGTTCGACTCCCGGCTCGTGGTCCTTTCCCGATCCCACCCCCCCCTTTCACCCACTTCGTTTCCTGTCCTCTCATTGTACTGTACTATAAATAAACTCAAAAAAAGCCAAAAATAAATCTTTAAAAGACAAATACATTTGTTTCTGTTCTGTTATTTGTTAGGTAAACATTAATATTAATATTTTGACAACTTGTTTTATTAACAACATTTTTTTAGTTGTGTGGACTTCAGACCACATTTGTTGAGAAAACTCATAAATTTGCTTGTGATCGGTTGCCTTATTATTTTAAGTTTTGTCAACATTTTTTTTACAGTGTTGTAATGTTTTAAAATAAATCAGTCTTACCACCTAAAAACATAAACACACAATTACATACAAAATAAATATATATGTCCCACATGTACAGTAAATACATATATATTAAAATGAAATAACTCACTTTCCAGGAAATATGGGCCTCTTCTCTAAAAGCTGCATCACCAACATCACAGAAATACCGGCAAGTCAGAGACAGCCTAAGGAAAGCCACACCCCAATCTTCTTTTACAACATACATGAGGATATGCCTCAGCCTAAAATAATTATTTTTTGATCACCTGAACCACAGACAGAAATATTCATATAGAGCAAGTATGCCTGTCCTAACAATGATTGGTGAAGAGAGAAATGTATCTGCATCTGACAACATATTCTAAGAGTAACTTGGTTTCAGAAGGTTCAGTCAGTATTACATAGGCTAAAAGAACATGCAGTGGTTCATCATGCCATATATGACATACTTGTAATGCATTCATTTAACCCCTAGCTGAACATAAAAAGACCTAATTTTGCTAAGTAATGCCCAGCTACTATGTCGTGTTTGTTTCTTTTATTAACTGTACATGATTCCCTGCTTTTCTGGAGGACTGATGGTCTTGCAGATACTAAATATCAGTTGGTTTTCCATCAAATTTTAGCTCTTCCCAAAAGCTGTCCACAAATGACAACCATACAGCTATTAAAAACACAACTATTAGTTATTGAAAACAGATTTTATTGACTCAAGTACTATTCCTTAGAATGTTTAAATAAAAGACATTCTTAATTTTTATCAATAATTACACGTTTCTTACGGGCATCAATCAAGATTCTTATTTTGCTGACCAAGAGACACCTAGTGGTGAATTGTGCATGCTGTATGTTTAATATGCTAAAACATTTAAAACCTTGCCATTTCTTCCTAAGTGTAGTCCTTGCATGTTTTTATCAGTATATGTTGGATATGTAGGAACGAATGTCATAAAAAACAATGCCAAAAGGACAGGATCATTTGTGTAAATTATATTTATCACGTTGACCAATAAATAAATAAGCAAGGTAAAAAGCACTTGCAGTAATTGCTAATCTTAACAAATGTGAGACCAGACAAATTAATACAAGATACTCAAACTTTTATTTACAATTCTAAAAAGAAAGAATACGTTTACTTTCTGTTAATAACTTTACATGTAATGTCAATGTAAAAATATTAAACTGGTTGTACTGGAAACTCGTGTAACCTAATTAAATTTACAGTGTGCAATATCATTCCACACTTGAAGTAGATGCAGGCGTGATGTTCAGGCAGACGCAGGCATCGCGTTCAGTGAGACGAGTGTGTGCTGTAAAGTCATTTTTTGGACCCTTTGGAACGCCATAAAAAAGTTTTGGAGCAGCTTGCTGCACTCCGTGACACCAACCCAGCTGTCCCTATGGCAGCCAGTTTAGATATGGACTAAGATCACGATTTATGGGATGATGGGAGAGAGGAGGAAGTGGAAACCCAGGAACAGGAAATGTGTGACAGTGAGGTATGCCAGCAGGCCCGGGCAAGGTTTTTGGTAAAGATAGCAGACCAGAACAAGCAAATCCACACACTGAGCACGAGTTTGAAAGAGTTAACACGACGGTACAAGATCCTCAAAAGGAAGACTCCCTACCCCCCCCGCTTCCTCTCATCTCTCGAGGTCGAAGAGACTGGGGAGGCTGGTACAGAGCAAACTGGGAAATGTCCACCCCTCCTGCAACAACAACCCAGCAGTCTCCAGACCTCCCATATTTCCCGGAGCATGTTGCCGCATTAAATATGTCTCACATTCACTCAATCACTCACTCACCCATTCTCTCAGTCTCTCACATTGAATAACTGTGTCTCTTTTTCATCTGCAGATGAACTCCTCGAGGAGTATAGGCAGCATCACGAGGGATCAGATCCAAGTCCTAAACTCAAGAACAATGTTTCATCCAAAATATTTAGGATTAAACATTTCTTGGGCTGTATGGCAGAGGGACAATCCAACCTGGCAAGTCTCTTGTTTATTAATGACACTCGATAAATTTGCGCATGGGTGAACAAATTAAGGCTGTCAAAAATCACTGAGACCACCATACACCACTATTTGAAAAACGTTTCCCTATTACTCGACTACATCACAGAGACTCCCCATCCACAAGCCGTCCGAAGGGAAGTGCGAACTCTGATCAGGGGTCTTAGGCGGAAGGTGGTGACACACGAATTTGCCATAAAGACTGCCAAGGAGGTAAGATTATCCCAAAGTCATCACTTCTGAGTTGCAGGGAAAGGGCAAGGAAAGCCATACCAGAGATTCTAGGTGAGTTTTAACCTTTGTTACTTTTCCAGCTTTAGGCTTATTGCAGTTCATATTCTAATGGCTCTCATTTTTTTCTGTCTTTACAGGCCACCTCAAAGAGTCTGGTCTGCAGAAGGATCAATGGTATTTCTATGGACACCTCACCGCATATCTATCGTCCATCTATGGCCATCGTGGGGGAGAGTTTCAAAACATGTTGGTGGAAGAAGTTGACGCAGCCAGTTTAAGCTCCAACATGAGACTCACTCACTCACTCACACACTCACACACACACACACACACACACACACACACACAAACCTACGTTTCTTCTACCAACCCCGGTGTTTTGCAGGTTTGTATTGTTAAGTCGCTGTATCGAACCTATTGATAAATTAAAATGTAATCATTATATTATTTTTACTAGCTATATATATACCGCCTGCTTGATATACCGCCAGCTATGTATATCTGTATTTTTACTACAGATATACATACCGCCTGCTTGATTTAATTCATTAATTTCTTCTACAAGCCAGGAATATCGGGGGTCATTCAAACCACCACTAATACAACCTGTATTAGTGAAAGTGACCTATTAGTCAGATATGGTGACCCATACCCGAAATGTGATTTTACTCTGCATTTAACCCATCCAGAGATTAGTGAACACACGTACACCCGGAGGGCAGCTATCACTGCAGCGCCCGGGGAGCAAGTAGGGGTAAGGTGCCTTGCTCAAGGGCACCTCAGTCGTTACCCGCCGTCCGTTACCCTGGGAATCGAACCGGCAACCTTCTGGTCACGAGTCCGACTCTCTAACCATTAGGCCACGACTGCCGCACTATTTTAAAGCTTGCCATTTTAGAAAAATGAAAGTTTTTCAAACACCAAAGAGCTGAATGCCTGGTTTCCACAACACAGTCCGATCGTCTTGACACAATGGGTTTTCATAGCGAATGAACCACCTTTTTCAACCCTTATGAAGACCATCTTGGTCTGGTGTAAAAAGGAGGTGTTTCCCCCCATTAACATATTCAAAACTCCCGCTGCATTTGTGACGTCTGTACCATCACAGGAAGTGTCGTAGATATTTGGAGAGAACACTTTATTCGTTCTTGAAATTTGAAAAGTGTGTTTAGAACTAAATGATTGTTCTATCTTGAGATATCATCTGAAACTAAAATTTGATTAAATAATACATTGTAGAACAAATCAAAAATACTAGAATATTTACAATTTTTTTATTTTCTTACCCAGGGGGTTTAACAAAAAAAAGTTTAATACCTATACATATGATATGCATTTAATAAAAGACCATTGTCTGATTGATGTCTCTAACATACTAAACCACTAAGATGTTTTTAGAAAATGCCATGTAATTATAACGGACTTACTGTATATCTTTTTTAGTTTTAAAAACTAAACCTAGCTTATTACCTGTAATAAACAAAAATGATCAGACGGTCTACTCCCTGTCTCTACCAAACTGCAAAGTCGTTATCATATTGAATCATCATTGATCCCACAGACATCCTCTTAGACAGAAAGACTATCAGACATATGGGACATCAAGGATCTAAACCAAGTCACAATACGCGTTCAACATATATTTGGCAGACACACTGGCATCTCACCAAGTCAAGACATGATGAAAAATACATTTGTTAAAAACAAATCACTGACTTAACTCTTAAACAATTACAAAATTGTTAGAGCATGCTACATTGTTTAATATATGGAAACACCCATCCATGCAGAAGGGGATCATGACCTGGTAAAAATCCTAAATGAACATCTTTGACAACTCTTGTTCACTAAAACATTGTCAGAGCACTTTGCAATATGTTTAACAACACATGTTTGCATCACATATAGTTTATGACACAATGATAAAAATGATGACCCAAAAACTTCAATCATTTATCAGATAAAAAATCTTAAACCTGGAATCAACTTACTCTTAGATGAGACAACACATAAACAGTATCTCTAACTTAAAAACACCCCCCTCTAGGTTATCACATTACGGTGTGAAAACAGTAGGTTGTCAGGCCATCAGGTGGAAGGCCATGGGTTAGATAGACAACTACAGGGGGTTCAACAACACAGCCATACCATATATACTGTCAAAAAAGACTGACAGATCATAAAAACCCAGCCTAATTTGATTGACTGGTCAAATGACTTGGCTGGGATAGTAGGGGGACAGTCACACTTTGATAAGATTGCAGACCTCAAGTCTCAATTCACTCATTTGCATGATAAAAGCCATAAAACAAGGAAACAACACACTCTGAGAAGAAAAAACCCACATACATATTATTTTAGCTCTCTCTAATTTACAAACACAACCGTTTTTCACAAATTAGACTATAGTAAAATCAAACACACCTTTTTGATTAGGGAGTGATGAGGGGGGGTTGTGTAGGTAGTTAGACCCACTGAAGGAAGGGTTGGGGCGGAGGAAACCCAACAACAGTCATAAAACATAAATGCCATCAAGATTGACAGGCCTTAAAAGTCTCCATTTGAGTGACTGGTTGACAGAACTTTGACAGGTGGGGTCATAAATCAATCAAACTTTTGACACGGTATAAAGTTTGGTATATGATTATACTACTAGAGCAGTTGCAAACCCATTGTCCTTTCACACTGGCAGCGTTTGCTGTGCATGCCGCACTGTCTGTGTACCAGTGTAGGTGAGGGTAACATTTAAGATGATATAAATCCTTTAAATGTTAATGTTGTTTGGCCAGCAACCTTCTGAAAGTGTAACACGTGTAGACTCTAAACGATTGCTCCTTCTGCTTCAGCGCTGCTCCTGCGACACAAGCATGACCTGCTCACATGTAATTGCTCTAATCTTTTAACACGGCCGCTGGAAAAAATATGTGACTATTGGATTTCAAACTATTGTAAGCTTTTGCATGTTACCAGATGTCCCATGTGTGTACGGCGATGTCATCAACAACTAGTTGTTCAGTTTGGTTCCACACACTGATATTTTTCTTCTGGTGGTTGTCACAGAAAATGTTGCATTGTTACAGATATGTGAATACTCTTCTGACAGTTTGTGACTTGATTTGTAACGGGTATGAATTGTTAGATTTTTATTGCAGGTCTTTTGTTTTTCTGTGAGACCCAGTTGAAGACATCAAGAGCTCAGATGTTGGCCTACAGTACACCACAGTGACTTCACTGCTGTTCCCTAAATCACTGACTACTACCATGTTATTAAGTAAAAATAAGCACCTGTGACAGTTTGTGGAGTTTGTAGTTGTAACGGGGGTATAAAGTGATGCCTTTTATTCAGGTGTGCAGCATTTATCTTCCAGAATCTGACAAAGTTTGGAATTTTAAATTAATCTCCAACTCTGACAGGTCTTTTGACTTGAACTGGTGCTGGTCCCTCAAAGTCACCTAAATAAATATTTTCTGTGTGGTTGTTTTTGTGGAACGAAAAAGAGTCACATTAACCAGTTTGGTCAGTTAATTTTATAGTAAAGCAGCAATAATAATAGTGAACCATGTCTGAGCATGTCAGTCTCTTCATGTCCTGCCTTACATCCCCTTTTCTGCCTCACTGAATATACTAGACATACACAGTTGGTACAAAATGTCCAGTTTTATTCTTGATAAAATATTGCACTTAATTTGTAAATGTTGACTATTTTGTAGCCTATTGACTTTTATACCTCTGTGTGTATTTGAGAGCAAATTTATATTAGTCTTGCATAGAAGGTTTGTATGCTCTAAATATGTATTTGTAAATGTATATTTTGTATAAATAGTAATAAGCAATGTAACAGAATGTGATGTTTAATAAATTATTACATACACAAGCATGTATCTATTAGTTTTAAGTATTTTGATATGTTAATTTTTAATGTTTATTATGTTAATTGTTAAGTAATTTCACCGACCTGAAATCAACATTGATTCAATGGTGTGTAAGCAAACAAATTGCATCGATTTCGTGTTGAATATGAGTTGATCTCTAACGTCATTTTCCCGAGCTGAAATCAACATCGAATCAATGTTAGATTAAGTGAACCAATTGCATTCAGCTATGTGTAGATATTGATAATTCTTCATCGCCCCAAAAGAAAGGCTACAGTGTTTTTCACCCATAAAAGAGGAAGATTTAATTAAACTTATTGCAACATCTAAACCTACAACTTGCTTATTAGACCCCATACCAACTAAACTATTAAAAGAGTTATTACCCGTTGCAATTGAGCCCATTTATAACATTATCATCTCGTCAATTAATCTAGGCCATGTCCCAGGAGCCTTTAAACTGGCCGTCATTAAGCCTCTTATCAAGAAACCAAACTTAGACCCCAATGAACTAGGAAACTATAGACCGATTTCAAATCTCCCTTTCCTGTCTAAAATACTAGAAAAAGTAGTGTCCACTCAGTTGTGCTCTTTCTTACAAAATAATGACATACACGAAAAATTCCAGTCAGGCTTTAGACCGCATCATAGTACTGAAACTGCGCTCGTTAAAATTACAAACGACCTGCTTATAGCATCAGATAAAGGTAACATCTCACTCCTAGTCCTGCTCGACCTTAGTGCTGCGTTCGATACTGTAGACCATAAAATACTTCTAGATCGCTTACACAATTATACCGGTATTCAGGGACAGGCACTACAATGGTTCAGATCTTACTTATCAGACAGACATCAATTTGTCCATTTAAATGGGGAATCATCAAATCTAACGCAAGTAAATTATGGATTACCTCAGGGATCGGTTTTAGGACCCTTGCTATTCTCCATATACATGCTGCCCCTTGGAAACATTATTAGAAAACATGGAATTAGCTTCCACTGTTATGCAGATGATACTCAGCTATATATCTCATCAAGACCAGATGATTCCTTCCAACTATCCAAATTGGCAGAGTGCATCGACGATATAAAGCATTGGATGACTTGTAATTTCCTTCTTTTAAATTCTAATAAAACAGAAATATTACTTATCGGACCAAAGACACGTGAGCAGAATATTTCGGATTATGACCTGCAAATTGAAGGCTGCACTGTTACTCCAACAAATACAGTTAAAGACCTTGGCGTTATATTAGACAGCAACCTGTCATTTAAAAATCACATCTCAAATGTCACAAAAACAGCCTTCTTCCACCTTAGAAATGTTGCCAAATTGCGAAATATTTTATGTGTGGCTGACGCAGAGAAGCTTATTCATGCATTTGTGACCTCAAGACTTGACTACTGTAATGCACTGCTTAGTGGTTGTCCTGCAGCATCAATAAACAAACTACAGTTAGTTCAGAATGCAGCTGCCAGAGTTCTAACCAGGTCCAGAAAATACGATCACATAACCCCAATGTTATCAACCCTTCACTGGTTACCCATTAAGTATCGTATTGACTTTAAAGTTCTTTTAATTACTTATAAAGCCTTAAACGGTTTAGCCCCTACCTACATAACAGAGCTTCTACCACACTACAACCCATCACGCTCTCTAAGATCTCAAAACTCCAGACTTTTGATAACACCTAGAATAACTAAATCCACCAAAGGGGGTAGAGCTTTCTCATACGTAGCACCTAAACTCTGGAATAGCCTCCCCGATACTATTCGAGGGTCAGACACACTCTCCCAATTTAAATCTAGATTAAAGACACATCTTTTCAGCCAAGCATTCACTAATACATAGCTAATGAACAGCAGCTACGCTAATTATTCTCTTTCTGTTTCTGCCCTCGCCTCGGGATGCCCATCCCGAGGTAGGGAGAGATTCCGCCAGGCCCAGATGAACGTCATATGCCCATCCACAACTAGAGATTACGCCAGCTACATCGGAAAATCCCGTGCCATCCTCCTGCGAGAGCCTGCGGACTGACTGACCATCCCAGCTCCATCCAAGGCAATTCCATCACCACCCAAGAAAAAGGCGACCATCTGACCGGCCCAGCTCAGACAATTCCATCCCCAACCGAGAGCAAAGACGGACTACCTGTCACATAAATGCTAAATTTACAATACTTGGTATTTAATGCTAAACTTACATCACACGACAGCAGTTTGAAGTTATGGCTGCACTCAGTGACTTTGATTGGAGGTAGCTGGGTGGGTGTTGTAGGGAGTGGGGGGGCTTGTTGGTTGTGGTTCGGGGCGTTTCATTTGTTGGGACTGTGTGGGTCTGGTCTGGTTGGTCTTGTTTTGTGGTCGATGTCGGACAACAGAGGAATAAAGTTAATTATGCCATTACTACTTTTCCCTGGTTGTTCCTCTGTTGTCTGTTGTTGATCGCGGAATGGGACCGGGTTGGACCTGCACGGTTTCGGCGGGTGGGGCTTCCTGGGTCGCGGCTCGTGGGCTCTCCCTGTTCTTCGTGGACGTTGCTCGGTGGCTTTGGTCGGGGTCACTGAGTGCAGCTATGACACGTCAGAGGAGATCTGGCCCTCCCGGCTGAGCCTGGTTTCTCCCGAGGTTTTTTTTTCTCCATTATTCAGCATTGGAGTTTGGGTTCCTCGCCACAGCAGAGCAGTGCAGTGTTGGCTTGCTCACCGGGAGACTGCATTTATTTATTTATTTATTCATTTATTTATTAGATATTATTTATTATAATGATCTTGCTTGGTCTATAAACACCATGCACTGTGCTGTGTTTTACCTTTCTGTGTTTTTCTTATTTGCTCCTGTAAAGCTGCTTTGGAACAATGCACATTGTGAAAAGCGCTATATAAATAAAATTGAATTGAATTGAATAATTAGCTATTATTAATCAATATACTTGTTTTAAGTCTATAATTAGAACGGCAGCTTTAGCAATGATCTAAACTCTCCAAATAAATATCTATAAAACATCAACCAGATGTCCCACAGATGTAAGACTCTAACATTAACGTCTGCTATATATCAGGTGTATGTCTGTCGAACGTCCGATACGGATGTCTATACGACGTAATTCATGAGCAAACGCTCCCCCCGCGACGTTTTCCAGAAGGAATATTTCCGAGACGTATGTTGAAGATTTTATTGACCAAAGTATAACGGAATCATGTACCCATTATTTTACTATTATAAGTTTATCTCTACATAAGATCTGGTCTTTGTTAGTTCATCTCTAGTCGTAAATACCAGAGTCCTTGTTATTAACACCCCCTCACCAGCTAGGAATGCTGAGGTCAGACATCTGTTTCAAATTATAATGGTAACCCATGATAACTTAGGTGTGTGTGCCCCCAACCAGAGTTGAGCAGTTGCATTGCAATCCCAACTCGGCTTTGTTTCAACTTTGTGAGAATAAAGTCTAACTACTTTTGGTTTCAAAACCTTGACTCAAGAGTCGTTCTTCAGAATCAAAAGAAGGAAAACCACAACACGTACCTGTGCCATCTGGGTAGTTGGATCAATCATTTTGTTCCCAGGGGAACAAGATACAGGAGTATTTCTATCAGATTATCAATACATTACTCATGGTTTAGAACATTATGAGACATTTTCTCATAACCCTTATGTGTTCTTGTGATCAACAGTGGATGCAGATTTGAGTATGTGTGTCAAGGAAGTTTGGGACAAATTCAAATCATTTTAATGCTGCTTTAATTTCAGAATGAACAGAGTTAAATACATTTGAAGATGTGTAAATAGTATGAGTTTTTTCATTTGATACGGCAAATGTTATACAGAAATGTTGAATAGAGAGATACATACAAGACCTCCACCGATTCAGAAAATAAACATTTAAATGGATAGACTAATTCACTCATATATTTCATGCGGCTGTATGGAGTCTTCAGATACATGGTTGTGCAACTAAAGTGTAAAAATTTCCATCCCCTGAATATCCCAATATTCCAATATTCCAATCCTGAATATCCCCTGGCAATATGGCACAGAAAGCCTTGTCGTGTGTTGAAAAGCTTCCCCACGAGGCCATCCCCCTTTGCACTACAAAAAAACATCATCACAGAATTAATTTCTAATCTTATTTATGTTATTCGAGATCATTTAATATAATTTTCAGTTGGAGCTTAGGGGCTAAAATTAATATAAACTTATTAGAGACTGCAAACTCCTCTCTGAATATTTTTTTGCATTTCCTCACTAAAGCCCTATACTGATGGTAATTGTTTCTAATGAGGACATCTGTAAAAATAAATCTGCATGGCTCCTCTGTGATAAAACTCATGTGTTCGGACACATGAATTCACAGTGGAGGTCTGAGTTTGTAATCCTGAGAACCTTGAAAATGCACTTGCTCACAGGTTCAGTCACATGACAATTTGCACGTATATAATGATAATGGAATAAAATCGATATTTTAAAATGCCAATTACGAATGTTTTCATGTGTTTTCTTGTCTTCTTTCTGTTCTTATCATCTCCCACTCTGTGTAGTGAAGCAGCTATACTGATCTATCGGTCAAGTTAGCTAGAACTTATGTGAACTTGTGTGTCTGTATATGTTATGTGTGTTTGCGTGATGCATCTACGCGATCACCATAACAGCCGAAACTTTTAAAACTCTGTGTCATCTGGTCATCACACAGAAACATATGATATCATTCGAACTCTAAAGGGTTTACATGTATTTGCATAGATCCACGATAACCACAAAACATTGTGCTTTTGTAAATTAAAGAAAGCCAAAAGGAGGATGCACTTTCTGCCATCTGTGAACTGTTTCTCTCCGTTCCAAGATGCGCTTCAGGTGCGCGTGTGATGTAACGTTATGCCAGTCGTATTGTGCTGTTTATGCAGTCATTTAAGTTTTTTTAATGCATCAATAGCTGTTTCCATTACCCTTCAAAATGCGCAAATTGGAATAGCATATTGAAAATACGCCCAATGGAAACACAGCAATTTCGCAAAAACTCCCATGTATCGCCTATGTATGAGGTGTTTTTTCAGGCAATACGATAAAGACATATTTCGCAAAATTGCAATGGAAACACTTTTTGTTGTATTTACAAGTGGCATTGAAAAAAGTCACATGGCGACGTAATTTCCATTATCTTCAGCTGGCATGTTCCCGTGAAAATGAAGCATTGTGTCCGTCGCTGTTTTAATGGCATAACTTAAGCAATACACCTAACTGTTTCCAAATAAACATATATTTTATATTATTTAAAGGAGAGGTTGTTCGAATGGTTTTACTAGATGTGAAATAAGTCTCTGGTGTCCCCAGAGTGTGTATGTGAAGTTTTAGCTCAAAATACCCAGCGGATCATTTATTATAGAATGTTGAAGTTGCCCGTTTTTGAGTGTGTGTAAAAACTAGTGCTGTCAATCGATTAAAAAAATTAATCGGATTAATCACACATTTTTTCTGTGATTAATCACGATTAATCGCACACAACAATTATATTTTAAAATATACTTTTACATTTTAATAATTTCACATTTAATCTTCAAATTGATGTAGAAACAACATATTTCTTTAACAGCGTCATTTTATGAAAGCTAACATTTTGATATTAGTATTGTAACTGATGTCTCTATTAAATTGATTATTTTAACATTAATTATAGCCATTCAACAGTATAATTGAGAGCTCATGTAGGAAATTGAAGGACACTTTACAGTCTTTAATGCTAAATTATAAATTAAATGCAGAAGAATTCTCATTAAAGCTATAAAATCACATTGATTTCTTCTTTTATTTTGTTCTTTGATTAACATTAGTGACAGGAGTCACAGCAGCACGTTTAAGAACGCGGCCCCTTTAAGAGCTGTCTCAGTATGCAGATCTGACCATCACCGCACTCCCATTTTCACAACTCTTTGCATTCATTTAAGATTTTATTTTACACTTTGAAGTCTGTGCTTAAGAAAATGCTAGACAAAACGGGCTTTCTGACATAATCTTGTGTGGTTTTATCCATTCAAGCACGAAAGAGAACTTAACACGGATGCGCTGTCTGACAGAGATTCACCGACGCAGCCTTTAGCCCGTTATTGTACACACCAGACTGAACCTCGCGTTGCGTTTTGCCGCGTCCCACAGTTTAGAAGCTGTCTATCTTCATTGAACGCGTCAAAGCAACTGTTTCAAATCGCGCTTAAGTGGTTTAAAAGCCTGTACACGAATAAGAGCGTGATTACATAATGTAACGCTAGACAAAGAATGTCAAAACAAACGGATGCTGCGTTAATTGCGATAAATATTTTCTCACGCGTTAATTTGAAAAAATTAATCGCATGCGTTAACGCGTTAACGTTGACAGCCCTAGTAAAAACGCACCGATTTCGCTTGTATCTCTTTAAATGTTAATGAGCTTTTCGTCCCAGCCCCCTCTCCAGAGGAGGGCGGAGTTTCAGGAACTTGTGCTGATGCGTACCGGCCAAAACAAAACATCAAAATGTCAGTAATTGTCAGTGGTGTTCAGCCCTATATGTACGAACCGGAGGCTGACACTGATGGAGAGACACGAGAAGTGACAACCTTAAGAATTGAACAGGACGTTTCCAAATGGTTAGTTGTAATTTTGCAGTGGTGCTCGTGTGAGAATTGCAGTAAAATGACTACAGAGCCAGAGAATAAATGCTGCATGTTGGTCGAGCAGGTATAGTTTAGCGTTACTACAGTTATACTACGCGTTCAACATTGTTTTATCATGTACTTTCACACTTACTTTACGTATTGTTTACGATAAGCCCGACAGCATGTGAGGGCAGCATCAATAAATACAGTTAGACGCTGTACTTCTATTGTTAGCAACATTACCAATATAGCGCGATAACAAGCACATTAAGACTGGCAATTTTGAAAGACTAATCAGCAACAATATGAGGTGTGATACTGCTTCTGCTGGTTATGAGGACTGGGCACGAACTGTTGGTATTGCTCCCGGTTTCAGTAGCAATCTCGTTGAAAGTCCAGCGTTGCACTGGCCCTCATTCGTGAAGCAGTCCAGCGTGAAATGATTGGCGGAAACGTGAAATACTTTACCGATTCTCAGCGGGACATTGCCTTCATAAATGAAATTTAACCATGCTGTTCTCTGTAACTCAGCTTGCGGGAGTCTATGGAGACAGTTATGCTGGTCGGTACATCTTAATACCGAACAACTGTAGTGCCCTCCGTGGCGCAGACATTGGCCCTGTCCCAAATGGTGCACTTGCTGTCTCGTGGACTTAAATTGCGCGTTCTCGCCAAGTCTACGAGTCTGTAAGGTGTCCCATTTGTCTTTTTAGAGCTCAGAAGTCTGCTCACGAGCGCCTCCTTTGTCCCCTCGATGCGGTCTTCGGTGAAGCCCGCATTGACACAGACTCCACTGAAGTCCCCTACCCAGGAATCCTTGCGAGCGCCCAATCACAGAACGGATGGGAGGAGTGTCGTGGATGTCAGACATATACGTAAACATGACGGATACATTTTTAAATGTATGTTTTGATAAAATTCTAAATTAATTTATTAATTGTTAATAAATGGGACAACAAGTGGTCGACTTCACGAGGCGCTGCGCAGACTGATCAGCGAATGACAACAAAGTACCGCGAGAGAGATTAGAAAGCACCACTTGCTCTTTCCGGTGTGATGACCTCAAGTCTGTCCCAAAATGCACTCCCATGTACCCTTGTGGACTCGTGCCTAGTGCCCTATAGGTCTGCACTTCCTGACGTCATCAAGTGTGGACTCAGAGGAGGTCCACAAGACCGGAGTGCGCCATTTGGGACAGGGCCAAAGTGCATCTCCAGTGACGATCTAACGATGGCGACTTGTACTTCCCACATGGGGCTGTGTCTAAGCAAATAGAGCAGATCGTCACCACTGCTGGACGGGCTTTGCCGTTGAGTGACGACATTAACGGCAGAATTCAAATCTTTGCTTTTACCAACAGGGTTTTTGAAATACGCAAATTATTAAAAAAGGAGTGAGCACATTTTTAACTGTTTTAGACTGCTTGTTTACAGACACTGTGGACACGTATTAATGTTTTAACACATTATAAAAGTGAATTTTGCAAAATACGTGCCCTTTAAAGTTTTAAAATATGCTATGATATATAAACACTAATATATAAAAAACATTTTAAAATATAAAATGTGTTGTTTATCTGCAAACAGTTAGGTTTTATGCTTAAGTCATGCCATTAAAACAGCGACATCTGCTGACGGACACCATTTGCGTTGTCACAGGAACATGCCAGCTGAAGATAATGAGGAAATTATGTTGCTCCCTTTGCCTGCATTCCAAACATCGACATAATGGCACGCAAATGCCCTGTTCATTGCCAAGTCTAAACTCCATGGGCTCTGCCCTTCGAAGGGTGTTGGGCATAGGAATGATGACTTAATTTGGAATTTCCCCTGTGACAGCTCATAACGGTTCGGTAAGAAAACGCGTACCGTTACACCCCTAGTATTTATAAATGTTGTATTTTGTAAATGTATTTTTAGCACTTACCTGCATATGTAGTAATAGACTCCCGGAAACCTCTTTGATTCGTCATACTTAACCATGTCCCCCCAATTTCCATCAATCCAGTTCCAACCACGTCCTTGACAGGGATCAACCAAAACCTGCATAGAAAAATCATACGTGTAAACTACTCTACTACAAAAGTTTAAGGTCAAATTGTAAAATTTGCTCTTGCCTCTCCACAACGCCTGAGGGTGCCATTCCCTAGAGTTTTTACTGTTGCCCACAAGACTTCCTCCCCAGATCACTTAACCCTTGCTGTGTTTTGGATTTACCCTTGTGTTTTTGTGATTAGGTCTTGGTTGCCTCTAGTGTCTGTTTACCTGGTTTTGACCAGTGCCTGGCTACTGTTTATGATTTGTGCCCTGCCCTTTGTAATAAAGTCTGCACATGGATCCTAACCTCGTTACATACACAGATTGTTTGTTATTCTAAATTTTCACATATTAGAATAACAATAAAATCAATAACACAAATTTAATGAAACAAATGTAACTGAAAATAAAGGTGACCAAAAATTCTAAATATATTATAAAATCACAATTTTATACAGCCTTTGTGTATAATTTACAGACATGTTGTCTTGTTATTTAATGAAGCAGCTTCTTGAGAATATTTTACTTTTGTATGTTCGGTAAGTACCTGATAGCTACTGGCATAATAAGCGTTCCAGCCATACTCATAGATGCAGCGTTGATCCTTTAAATATCCACTGTGCCACCCCCCATCAGGTCCAATGGCTTTGCACACAGCAAACTGGGTTTTGGAACGAACAGCATCTGTAAACCACGATCATTAATGGGTTAAACAAGCGCCTTGGTTTGACAGAAGCTTTTTCTCCTCTGAGCATTTAATGATGTGGTGATGTGGATAGACAATTGTCTATAATTGAGTGGATGACATTGTAAACATTTCTGCTAGTAGAAATAATAATATAATGTACGTTCACATAAAGGTTTGGCACAATGACTAAAAACAGCATAATGTAATGGGAGTGTTCGTAATTTCAAGCAGTTGGGGTACTGTACGTAGACATCCCGACAGGACACCAGACGTAGGTAACCTCTAGGACTGAGAACGTCGGATCTAGACCCAATGGAAAGGTACCCGAGTTTGTCCACGTCGAGGAGGGCACTAACCGGCCCCTCGTAAACCGTAAATAAGGTGTCCCAAATTGTTCTGTACGCAGTACTGTGCAAGGACATCTCGGTCACGTAACCTCATGGTCCTTACAAACACTGTTCGATGTGCAGTGGTCACAGGGGGGTGGGGTGAAAGAAGGACAGGGAAGCTTTGAGCACCTGTAGTTAGAAGAAAGAGATGAAGGGGAGAATCCCCAGCCAGGCAAGCAGGAAGTTTTGCAAACGGTGGCTCCATTTTCAGTGTTGCAAACAACTCGTCCTTTCACCGGCTCAGCATAGCACACAGGCAGGGCACTCCACTGCCCCAAAGAGCAAAGCACAGTCTCTGGAAAAGGCTTGTATTGTCCATGACACCTGAGTTTCACCTGCTGCTGATGTGTGCTGTGATACGGCTTCTCACAGTAGCTGTTCTGAAGATTCGCAGCCTGCAGGTGGCCGCATCCATTTTTGTTGTAGAGTCTCCACTGGTCTGAGACACCCTCCTGGAAAGTCTTCTCCGCAAAACCAATGTTCTCCGACTTGCCAGTGATTAGTAAATATTTTGACCAAGCCAAAACTGCCTCCTTTTCAAGGGCAAACATAAATCGCACAAAATAATCGAGCTTTTCTGTGTAGTCTTTTGTGCAGCCTATTGGATCACTAGACTCCTGGTTCAGGGATTTGCGAAAAATATCCAAAATGTTGCGATTATCTCCAAATCCCGTGCCCATCATCATGTGATTAAAGTCTGTGAGATAAAACATAAATGTGTGTCCTCCTGCTGCGAACTGTGCTCCAATTTCATATATGTAGTGTCTTTGATTAATCGTACGGTTCTGAAGTCGAGAATGAAGTGAGTTGATGTATCGAAACTTTTGAATTGTACTGCTGTATTTTACAAAAACTTGTGTCCAGTGTATATCATTTAGGACAGACTCAATTATTTCTTTAGTATAGGCCTTTAATTCATTGACACTAAAATAAATTGCTGTCAGATCAGGGACTGGTTGATAGATGACACCATTGATTACACTTTCGATTGCTGCATAGTCAATAATATTTTGGATGTTTTCATCACAGGCTGGACCGTGGAACATCTTATTGCACTTGCAGAATCCCTGTGTAGTGTCCTTGATAGTTTTACATTCTCCATTAATACATGTATCGTTTGAGCATGTAGGTGTCCCCACAGTATCCTTACGCTTCAGGAAGATATTATAGTCTCTATTAAGGAAAAGTGGACATCTCAGCATTATGTCTGAATTAACTGTCTGCTCATAATCTGATGGCTTTGTAACAACATGAAGAAAGTTTATGTAGTTAATTACTTTGGAACCAAACCTATGAAGCAACTCTTCTTTCATATTGACACACTCATAGGGTGGCAATTTTGATAATTCAATTTGTATACTCTTTTTAACCTCATCCATAATTCTTTGTTCGACAGAAGAGCCTTTCACTTGATGAATTACATGAACTACTGTCTTCTCTTGTACAGGGACGGAAATTGACTTTCCAAAGGTAAACTCATTTTCAGCATCCTTCGAGTGGGTGATCACTATCCATTTGTACCAGTGGAACTTGCGCTCCAAATGATCTTGAATATCTGAGGCTAGCTTTTTAGTATTAGATAATCTTTCAGTCGTAAATTTTACAACATCCATTTGGACCCATTTCTCAAAGTCATCAACACACTCAATCAGGGCATCCTTTATGGCTGCTAAGGTGTCAGACAGCTGTGCTGCAGCTTCATCTGCCTTTGATTCAGCATCATAGCCTTTCAATATGTAGTAAAATACATTTAACTTTAGTCCTGAAACCATCAGACTGGTGTAGTAGGTGGAGTATTGCACCAGGGCATTAAAATCACCATTTGATTTCTCAATGACTAGCTTCAACAGATTCTTATTTAGGCTGACAGGATTGTTTTCGGTGATGTAAGTGTATAAATTTGCAATGCTGCTCTCTGTGGCAGTGTTTTCATAAAAGTTAGTGAACCTCTCAGCCAGCCTGGTCTTCTGCTCCTGTGTGGAGGCTAGAGGAGCATTCTCTATAAATTCTTTAAGCTTGGCCCAGGAGTTTCTGATCGCATTCTCATCTTTACTATAGGTGCTTGCATAGTCTGTCCATTCCATTTCTGTTTGAAGGGTAGAAATTTGAATGGAGATTGAATCAAGTTTGCGGTTGACTTCAGCAAATTGTTCCTTTAAGAAATTAAGCATGGGGTCTTCTTGTGGAATGAATGCAAATATAAAGCTAATCAATGCTCCAATAAAACCAAAGCTTGCTGCAATTTTGCCAAAAGCATCAAAGACTTTGAGGAGTTTTGGAATTGCATCTGTCGCCGTCTTTGATTTAGAAAGCCCTTTACCAACTTCATCAAGACCTTTGAGAAACTCTTGAGACAATGTCACACCACTCTCCACCCGACTGACTTCGTCTGGACTAATGTCAGCTTTGCATAAACTGCTGTACAGAAGCAGGTAAAGAATAGAAATTAAGGTCTTTACAGTAGCCATGGCAGCTCAACCTGGTAAAAGAAAAAAAAGAGAAAAAAAGTTACCTAATGTTGCTAAATGAAACATGTTTATAACAGTTTTTAATGTTCTGTTCTTTACTTAAAAAATCTAAAATTAATGTTGAGTACAAAATAAGATCCACAATGCCTTTGATAACATTGCTGTTGTTTCAACAGCAGCATTGTCACATCAAGGAAGGCATTATACTGTGAATCAACATTTGGGTCGGTTGTGGTGTGCAATCCAGAGGATTTTTGAGTACTGCAACTTTTTGAGCTCCACATTCGAGATCAATATACTCAAAAAGGTGTTTTACCTCCTTGTGGGTTTTGTTTTTCCTGTTTCTTGTTGTTTAATAAAATCTGTCAAATCGCTGTCTGGGTCTGGGTTCTGTCTGCCATCCTTGACACTTTGTTTATATTTTGTCTCTGAATGTCAGGGGATTACATGATGTGGTTAAAAGGATAGCACTTTTTTTAAGAGATGTGATGCATTTATATTTATTCATTTGACAGATGCTTTTATCCAGAGCTACTTGCAAGTAGGAGAGTTACAGCATGCTAAACAATATCGACAGTTCACAAAGCCATGTTACTAGGAATATTAAAGCTGAAATAAGCAAAGAAGAGAATGGACAACGTGAAAAACTATTTTTTTTTAATTAGACATAAAATCACCTTCGGGTTGTTTCAAATCTGTATACATTTATTTATCCTGATAAACACAGAGAAAGAATTTGGAAGAATGCTTATAACCAAACAGATATTGCCCCCCATTGACTCCCATAGTAGGAAAATTACTTATTATTTTTGTTCTGTTGAACACAAAAGAAGACATTTTGAAGATTGTAGGACAGCAAACAGTTCTGGTGCACTTTTGACTACCATTGTATTTGACTATCGTTAGTGAGACAGGTACGTTTTGAGTTGTTTTTTGAAAGTTGTGAAGGGTGCTGCAGCTCGGGTGGAGGCTTCTAGTTTATTCCACCACAGATTAATTGAATGAGTAAAGGTTTTTGCAAGTGATTTGGTGCCTTGTTGTGATGAAACAACCAGGCCTCGCTCATTTTCAGACTGAAGATGCCCGTCATGTAGGGGGAAGTAGACCTGCAGCAGTGAGTTAAGGTAGAGGTGCGATTTTGCTGTTTACATTCTGAAGGCCAGTGTCAGCGATTTAGACTTGATGTGGGCATTGTAGAGAATTTAGCATAAGCCAAATGGTCGGAGTCATTGAAAGAAGAGCCATCAACCCCCTCCACTCCCCTTTCTCCTTTTTTCTTGATACCATTATCAAAGACCAGAGTCAAAACCTAGCTCCAGGGGTCTGAGTTTAGGTTGGTGCTCTCACCACAGTGTGGATAACCCCCCTTTTGTTTCTCTGTGGGATATTTTACGACTCCTAAGCTTCAAAGCAGAGGTGAGAAGTCTCTGTCTAATCAGAAACTAAACATCTGAGGCTAACCAGAGAAACTTCTCGGACAAATAGGAACTTGTCATGATTCAACTGTCCTTTTCTATAAATATATCTAAATATCTAGGTTATATGTTGTCGCTCTTGCCATTTTTAATAATCTGTAATTGTTAAATAGGCAAATTAATTCAGGCTTTGTTTGTATTCGTACCTCCGAATGAATCATGACTTGATGCATTTCAAACCTTAGCATATTTGATATATAAATGTTTGTCTTTACAATTCCTCCTTGTTTAGATATATTGTGTGACCATAGAACATTCTCTTTTCATTATGTTATAATTTGAAATGGTATTTTGTAAAGCTGCCAGGAGGTCATAAAAATGCAAATTAGCTGTTGAGTGGACAAAGAACCTCTTCCCTGCTCAACTCTGATTGGTCGATTCAAACTCAGGTGGGCCTGCCCTCTCATGAGGTTAAATATCGAGCCTGCTCTGAAAAGCCTCTCCTCCTCTCTTCTCTTCTGCTATACCTGCCTCCAAAACTTGGTTCGTGGCATCTCTTCGGAGACTGCCCCTTTCCCCCCCACTAGGGGAAAAGAAGGAAAATGGACTTCTGCTGCCACGTGGTTAAGCCATGCGGCCGATCACGAGGCCCGCAACTTCCTGCAGGATTGCCTTCTGAAACCTTTGAACAATTCCATCTCTACACGCGCATACGGATATCGGTCCAGCACAGAGCTTGCAAGTATCCGTTTCTATTTATAGAATAGCTGCGTTAAGTCTGTGCCTCTTTGTTAAAGATGATTTTTATTGGTGTTCAGAAATCGCTGCCATGCCCTCACTCTCTCGCTCTCTCCGCGCTTCCTAGCGCATTTGTGTTTCATGTATTTGTTTGTTTTATGCGATCATCATTGTTTTGTTTACCATGTAGAGTAGAGTTTAATAAACAACCATATATATTCATTTGTGATGGGTTTTCTGTATTCACGCTCACAAGCTTGGTACCTTCTACTGTGTTTCGATTCGCTACCTTTGCTCTAAATCCTGTTTGGTAAAGTCACGTTACTTATGGCCATGAGATAATGTAAAGTATATAATATCATTGAGGCATTCGCTGGACGAATGCATACAAGTATTATTATGATTTATATTACTAATCAGAGACCGTAAAATATGTATATTTGATCACGATTATTATATGTATTTTCCTTTGAGCTAAACTAATTCCTTGACTGAAATTGATGTTTTAAATAACTCATTTCAGGGATGTGATCTTGAAAGATCTGGTGGAGAACCATATTTGGTGAGCTTTGCTCATCAATATAATAACGTTAGCTAAAACCACTACAGTATCAACTGGCTGCCAATGAAGTGAAATTTGGAGGGGTGTTACATGGGTTCTTTTAGGCTGATTGAACACGAGACGTGCTGCTGCATTCTTGATCATTTCAGGGGCTTGACTGCATTGGTTGGAAGCCGGCCAGAAAAGAATTGCAGTAGTCCAGTCTTGATATGACCAGAGCTTGGACTAGTAGCTGAGAGGCATGCTCCGACAGGAAAGGTTGGATTTTCCTGATATTATTGGTGAAGCTGAATGGTGAAGTGGTGTTCAATTGATGGATGGGCCGGTATAACAAGGAGTTCTGTCTCGGAAAGGTTGAGTTGGAGGTGATGCTCTTTCATCCAAGATGAAATGTCCAGAAGGCAGGCAGAGATACGGGCAGAGATGTTGGGGTAATCTGGCAGAAAAGAAAGGTAAAGCTTTATTTCATCGGAGTAAAAATTGTATGAGAACCCATGTGCCTTAATAATTGGACCCAGGGATGTGGTATACTGTATATAGAAAAGAGGAGAGGGGCAAGAACTTATCCCAGAGGAACTCCAGTTGTCAGCTGGTGAGATCTGGATGTATCACCTCTCTAGGATACCTTAAAGAATCTGCCTGCTCAACCAGTTGAGTGCAATTCCAAAGATGCCCAGTTTGGAGAGAGTGGTCAGCAGGATCTAGTGGTTCACGGTGTCAAATGCAGCTGAGAGATCAAGCAGAATAAGGACAGATGACAAGGACTTAGCTCTTGCCTGACATAGGTCTTCAATGACAGACAGGAGAGACATAGGTCTTCAATGACAGACAGTAGAGCAGTCTCTGTAGAATGTCCTTTCTTGAAGGCGGATTGTTGACTGTCCAGTTGGTTGATCTGTGAGAGATAAGCAGATACTTGGTTAAATACTACCCTTTTGAGGGCCTTGGAAAGGAAGGGCAGGAGTGAGATTGGTCTGTAGTTGCTGACCACTGAGGGGTTGAGTGTTGGTTTCTTGAGCAAAGGTGTTACCTTTGAGGAGGTAGGGACAGTACCAGTGGTGATGGAGGTGTTTAGAATGTGTGTAAGTTGAGGCAGTAATGACGAAGAGATAGCCTGTAGGAGGTGGGAGGGGATTGGGATCGAGGGGACAGGCGGTAGGCCGGTTGGAAAGGAGAATTTTGGAGACATCAGTGAAGTTGGCAAAGTCATCAGCAGTCAGCGAGGTATTGGGGGGAGGTGGAGGGGGACAGAGTAGAGAGGAGAATGTTGAGAATAGTTGACAGGGGTTAGATGCATTTTTGATTTTTGAAAGTAGTTGAATTTGGCTGCAGATATGTCCGTAGCAAAGGAGTCAAGAAGAGATTGATACTTGGAGAGATCAGCAGGGTCTCTAGACTTGGGCCACTTCCTGTCCGCAGCCCTTAGCTTAGTCCGATGGTCACAAAGAGTCTCAGAAAGCAAGGGGCAAGAGGGTGTATGTGCAGTCCTAGAGGTGAGAGGGCAGACATTTGTCAAGACAGGATGTTAAGGTTGTACAAAGACTATCTATAGCTTCATCATTTGAGAGACGAGTAAAGGGTTGTGGTGGGAAGGGAGGAAGACACCATGGATGCAAAGCAGGTGGGAGAGAGGGAACAAAGAAACAGACTGAAAGAAACAGAGTTAGGGGTGGGTGGTGAGATTACAGTGAGAGTTACAGTGAACTGGATAAAGAAATTATCAGAGACATGCAAAGGAGTAATTAGAATATTGTGCAGTTACTAGTCAGGACAAGATCTAGCTGTTGTCCTCCTCTGTGGGTAGGAAGGGTGTTGGTCCTGTGGAGGTCAAACGAGGAGAGAAGAGCTAAGAAGTCAGCTGCTTGTGGTTTGTCTAGGTGGATGTTAACACTAGAACTACCAAGGCAGTCATTTTGACTGTTTTTAAAATTTGCAATGTAACAAATTTGTTGAAATAAAACCCATATAACTACTGTACCCTGACTTTTCTTAATATATGTGTATTTTATTCAAACATTGTTGTTTTATTAAAATTACAAAACACAGAAGAGTTCTGAGTATTTCTACCTCGAACTGCCATAGAGGTCAAATTGACCGTATGCATTACAGACACTCTATCATTTCAGCACTCTTTCCCGCCATTGAAGATTTGCACCACTGTTGCCTAGCAACTTATTATCTGCAGTTTTTTTTTGTTATTGCTAAGCTAAAACGTAGCTTACACTCAAAATGTAATTCCATCTGCTAGTGTTCCAGGTATGTTAGGCTGATCCTAGGAAGAATATTGCCTGGCTGTTAAATATAATTTCAATATTATGACAAAATAGCCTATATTAGGATATTGTAATTATTATCGTAAAGGCTAGTGTAATCCTAGCTAATTCATATAGGATAATGTTAGGCCTGATTTGACTGATATTTCTTGAAAAAAAAATACAAATGTAATTAGGCTACTTTTTTGGTGGCAGTGCAAAATCCTGAATTATCAGCTGTGCCAACCACAAGAGCACTCAGCCCACCACTGGATGGAGAAGCTGTCTCACTAAATCCGCCGTCATCAGAATTGCGTGAAACGGCGAAAGACGGTACTGTGTGGAGTGTTACACAGAGTGGTGAAAATAGAGGACGTATACAAAGTCAAAATGTCGTGACAGAGGCTCCAGGCCCCACAGCAATATGCAAAGCGCAATATTGAAGATGCCCTCACTGCTTTTCTCCATTTTATTGACGTTATGACCGTTGTTGATTTTTTTCATTTATTGCTGGGTTGCGTACAGAGCTTTAATGTTTGTGTTCGCTCTGTGCTAGAAGCAAAACTGAAGTCAGTGCGGTGCGAGGCAAGAAACTTGCGACTTTAGCCTTGTCCTTATAACTGTGTGAATATTTTTCGCATCATCAGCCAAACTATAAGAAATGGGTTATTTGTTTTAG
The DNA here is from genome assembly GCF_024868665.1 of Triplophysa rosa. Classification (NCBI taxonomy): domain Eukaryota; kingdom Metazoa; phylum Chordata; class Actinopteri; order Cypriniformes; family Nemacheilidae; genus Triplophysa; species Triplophysa rosa. Next base: position 23,707,047 of record NC_079906.1, read on the forward strand.
CTCAACTTCTGGCAAGTTAAACATTTTATTTGGAATACATTTAAACTGCTACGTGCCGAAATAATTAGGTTCTTGAATGAATTGCAAGGCTCATTTTGAGATGGTGCTCTCGCAATCCGCATGAGCAGAAGCAGCATTTAAAAGGTGATTTCTAGCGCTGTTTAAGCTTAGGAAACTAAATGTATGATTTTGCCAATGATTTTAGAAATGAATGTTGCCAAGGTAGACTTTCCAGTTATCTGAAGCCTGCACTTTAAAAGAGATAGTCAGCGCTTTGTTACTGGTCAATGTACCGGTTCAAAAGACTGGTTCACCGATGCTCTTACTCTCTGACGTCACTCGCCCTGACGAAATGTGTCAAGTCTAGTATCATCCCGACCGGCTGGGATGAAAATACACTCGGCACATTCAAAAATAAACCAAAACCAATAATCATAACTTCTGTCAGTTAACACATCACGTCATGATCTGACACGTTTCTAACACATACGTTTTGCAGCTAAAGCACCCAAATAGGCACAGTGAAGTGCAGCAAACTACAACATTTTAAGTCTTAAAGATAAAAAGTGAATAATTAATCTTTATCAGCATTTTACAGAAACTATATTATCCATGCATAATTCAATACGATTTGTGTTATTAAATAAACTTACGCTTTGCCAGATTGCACCATATATTTTAAGTCCTTGGTTCACGTGCGCTCGTAACATTAGCACAGCATCAGGGCGGCGTTCAGCCCCAACAAAACATTTTTTAAACGGAAACGGTGGTGCGGTTGAACACCCTGTTGTGATGACACAAGAGTCGAACTATGGCAGCTGAGAAAGCCATTCTTAGTGTTCTTTTTGAAGAATTTTCGGAGCCTGATGAAATCGGTATAAATACGTGTTGAATACTGCAAAATACATCTCTTCTAATATCTTCAACAGACACATTTAAACGACTTTATTTGAATCCCATTGTGCGAGCTTGACTCTTTAATACCGCGTGGGTTAGATACATATTGCTGCTGATTGGGCTGACATTCTTGACACACCCACCAAACAAGAGAAAACATATCTCAAACCCTGTTGCACACCGCTGCAAACCGTTTCCAGGAAACGTGTCTTTCAACCCGGAAACCGTAGCAAAACGTTGCGCACCGGTTTGAGCTTGAACATGCCCCAGTTGTCCACACTGTTCTGTAGCCTCACGGTGAATCACGCATGCTCACTATGCTTAGCTCATCGTTTCTCACTCACTCAGTCGGACCGACTCGGACGTGTCCGAAAGAAGCGGCTCTTCGGTCATGTACTGCTGAATCGAAAGCTGTTGCAAACGGCTCTTGACTCGAGAACGAGAACCGCTCTAGCAGTGGCATGAACGTAAACGGCGCTGCAGATTGGTTTACGTACAGTGATAAGGCAGTAATAAAGTCCTAAACATATTTCCAATGTGTTTTATAGTATCACACCTCTGTTTTATAAAAATATCTGACTAAGACGCTTTTAATCTGCTTTTAAAATTACACGCATGCGCAGTATCATCGGTTCTGAATCAGACGTGTCCGAAAGAAGCGGCTCTTCGGTTAGTGTACTGCTGAATCGAAAGCTGTTCTGCTGAATCGAAAGCGGTTCGACCGGCCATCGCTAGAATCTGTTTTTTTAAAGCCTGTAGCCTACTGACATAGAGAGAATTAAAACATTTCAATGCTTGTCATTTAAACGCAGGTCAATACACTATTTCGTCACACTTTAGTTTAATACAGATGAAACGGTCTATAAATTGCATATTTTGGCAAATATGATGTTTTTTCATTCACGTCTTCATACAGGTCTGTGTCCTTGTTCATTAATAATAAAGTTATGTTTTCATCTTGTGCAGGTTACTTTCTCCTGTCCGCGTTCATTAATAATTCTAAAAATAGGGATATTTGATCTCATTCGCCCCTACATATTGGCTGAAAGACAGTGTATAGGCCTACTGTTGTCACGTTTATACATTCATTTCTGGTTTAGCTGTTTATCACCAGTCTTACGCCCGCTCGGAGCGAGCCTCGATCCGACAATCGGTCCACACCGGCTGATTGTGTTTCTCACACACGCTAATGAGGAGGCTACGCTTCGCTATGGTCTTTAAAGGCATATTGAAGTAGTTGATGCAAACTGACCACTCCTGCGTGATCAATGTGATCTGTATGTCGTGATACACAGGGAAGAACCCAATTGCAGGCACCAGTTGCAGGCAGAACCATGACAGAACCCCCTCCTTAAGGAACAATACCCTAGCGTTCCTCAAGGGGCAAGACAAGACATGATAGACTGGGTAACCGACAAAAACCAAATACACATAGTAAACATGACTAGAGGCAAACATGAAATGATAATAAAAGGGTTAGGGTGACATAATAAAAATAATACACATTATTTGGGGGGGTGGGGGAACAACAGAGTCCAAGGGAGGCAGTCCAAAAGAGTTGGGACAAGAGCGGAGTCCGGGGGGCCTGGCAGTGGCCGGGGCAGGCTTGGCTGCCGGACGGACACGGCTAGGGACTGGGCAGACTGCCGGTTGGGGTGCCGGCTGAGTCGCCGGCTGGAAGGCCGGCTGGACAGGGCTGAACACCGGCTGGAAGGCCGGCTGGACTGGCTGGGACACCGGAAGCACCGGGCTGGACACCGGCAGCATCGGACTGGACACTGGACTGGACTGGGTAACCGACAAAAACCAAATACACATAGTAAACATGACTAGAGGCAAACATGAAATGATAATAAAAGGGTTAGGGTGACATAATAAAAATAATACACATTATTTGGGGGGGTGGGGGAACAACAGAGTCCAAGGGAGGCAGTCCAAAAGTGTNGATACCGGCTGGACAGGACTGAATCCCGGCTGCACCGGAATGGACGCCGGCTGCATCACCGGCTGGACCGGACCGGACACCGCCTGCACCGGTCCGGACGCCGGCTACATCGGACTGGATACTGGCTGCACCGGACTGGACCATGGCTGGATCGCCGGCTGCTGGACCAGACTGGACGTCGGGTGCCTCGAGCTCAGCGCTCCCCTCCGCTGCCTCTTCTTTTTGAGCCTGACCACATGCCCTGTGGCCGGTTGCGAGGTAGCGGTGTGAAGCGTGACTAGCTCTGCACCGGAGGAGTCCGCAGACGTCTCCCAGGACGCCCTTCTCTCCCGTTTTCCGCACAGGCTGGCTGGTGGTGGGAAGGCTGCTGGGGGTGAGGTGGACGGTGCGGCGGTGCCCACGACCCCGATCTGTGGGGCGTGACCCTCAGGGATCGTGGCCAACGGAGATGGATGAATCAGATGGGCTGAGACCCTGGACTCCTTTCGGTTCATGGCGAACCTAACCACGCTATCGAAGTCCAGCGGTCTCAGTGTCCTCATCTCCGCCGGCGATAGCGGATCCCCGAGGCCGTGGTTGAACAACGCCGCCACCTCTGCCTCACCAAAGATCACCTCCTCTGCAGCATCCAGGAACCTGTCCACAAAGTTCATCAGGTCTTCGTTCCCCTAGCGAACACTGCAGAGGAGGCGAGCCTGGCGAGACCGATCTATGTCCATGGTGCTGCCTGCTGGGTTCAAATTTGGTTCGGTCATTCTGTTGTGATACACGGGGAAGAACCCAATTGCAGGCAGCAGTTTCGGGGTAACAAAAAGGGTTTATTAACAAAAAAAACACAAAACAAGGACCCACAATGGGGTTAAAAACAAGGGAACAAGATAATAGGACAGCAACAGGACATATACTAACTAATACTAAACTAAAACAACACTTGACAAGAACTACATTAAACACTTACTAGACTTGACTCGACTTTGATGAATCCACGGCTACGGCAAACACGCACAGAGGTTTCACTACATGAACACAAGTAAGCACATTGAGAACAATGACTGAACACAGGACAATGAAACACAAGGGCATTTTATAGGGAGACTAACAAAGGACGATAACAATGGGCAGGTGTGGGTAATGAGACACAGGAGGAAAGCTATACGAGGAACGAGAGGGGCGGGGCCAAAGACGAGACACGAGAAAGCACATGGCATGCAAATATCTAAACAATGCCTTTCCCTCACTAAACACGTGGGTCTGTCATGGTTCTGCCACCAGACTCAAAAAACCATGACTAGGAAGGCAGAACCATGACATCTGTATATGGTTTTCACTGATGCACAAGTAGCATATTCTAGTGTAAAATGATCGCTCATGGTAATCTTTGTAAATGAGCTTAAAATCAAAAACAATTGTACACTTTAAAAACAAATATTATATTAAAGGTTCTGCCGCATTGGCTGTTGCGCGTTCAAAATGTTTACTGTTTTGTTTTACTTGGTGATATGTTAAATGAAGACTGTTTAATGTTATTATAAAATGTAATATTAAGCTTCATTGTGTTTGCGCTGTGGTGGAAAGGAGATTCTCCTTAAATATACATTTATTATAAAAGCTTACCCGTGACTTATGGAACTTTTTAAAAACAATCAAACGGTTCAACAGTTTGTTCGTATAAGGACAGAAAATATATATTTTTAATTATAAGAGTGTGTTCTTATAACTATCAGGCGTATGCAGTGGCTTCAGACTGGCAGAAAAAAAGTATCCTTATATGAACCTCTGTGATCATAACACGTTTGTTCTAATGATTTAATGATTACTTTATGTACTGCATTTGGCTCATTCTCCGCCTATTTCGCTTTTTTTTGTTATATTATAAATGTGAATAACTCTTGTTTTAATCTTTAATGTGTTGCTCCCTGTCATGTAATAAGGAATTTATCACATTGAATTTCACTATTTCACAGTACATGTGGTTAAGTACTGAAACTCCCTGGGACAAGAGCGGAGTCCGGGGGGCCTGGCAGTGGCCGGGGCAGGCTTGGCTGCCGGACGGACACGGCTAGGGACTGGGCAGACTGCCGGTTGGGGTGCCGGCTGAGTCGCCGGCTGGAAGGCCGGCTGGACAGGGCTGAACACCGGCTGGAAGGCCGGCTGGACTGGCTGGGACACCGGAAGAACCGGGCTGGACACCGGCAGCATCGGACTGGACACTGGACTGGATACCGGCTGGACAGGACTGAATCCCGGCTGCACCGGAATGGACGCCGGCTGCATCACCGGCTGGACCGGACCGGACACCGCCTGCACCGGTCCGGACGCCGGCTACATCGGACTGGATACTGGCTGCACCGGACTGGACCATGGCTGGATCGCCGGCTGCTGGACCAGACTGGACGTCGGGTGCCTCGAGCTCAGCGCTCCCCTCCGCTGCCTCTTCTTTTTGAGCCTGACCACATGCCCTGTGGCCGGTTGCGAGGTAGCGGTGTGAAGCGTGACTAGCTCTGCACCGGAGGAGTCCGCAGACGTCTCCCAGGACGCCCTTCTCTCCCGTTTTCCGCACAGGCTGGCTGGTGGTGGGAAGGCTGCTGGGGGTGAGGTGGACGGTGCGGCGGTGCCCACGACCCCGATCTGTGGGGCGTGACCCTCAGGGATCGTGGCCAACGGAGATGGATGAATCAGATGGGCTGAGACCCTGGACTCCTTTCGGTTCATGGCGAACCTAACCACGCTATCGAAGTCCAGCGGTCTCAGTGTCCTCATCTCCGCCGGCGATAGCGGATCCCCGAGGCCGTGGTTGAACAACGCCGCCACCTCTGCCTCACCAAAGATCACCTCCTCTGCAGCATCCAGGAACCTGTCCACAAAGTTCATCAGGTCTTCGTTCCCCTAGCGAACACTGCAGAGGAGGCGAGCCTGGCGAGACCGATCTATGTCCATGGTGCTGCCTGCTGGGTTCAAATTTGGTTCGGTCATTCTGTTGTGATACACGGGGAAGAACCCAATTGCAGGCAGCAGTTTCGGGGTAACAAAAAGGGTTTATTAACAAAAAAAACACAAAACAAGGACCCACAATGGGGTTAAAAACAAGGGAACAAGATAATAGGACAGCAACAGGACATATACTAACTAATACTAAACTAAAACAACACTTGACAAGAACTACAATAAACACTTACTAGACTTGACTCGACTTTGATGAATCCACGGCAACGGCAAACACGCACAGAGGTTTCACTACATGAACACAAGTAAGCACATTGAGAACAATGACTGAACACAGGACAATGAAACACAAGGGCATTTTATAGGGAGACTAACAAAGGACGATAACAATGGGCAGGTGTGGGTAATGAGACACAGGAGGAAAGCTATACGAGGAACGAGAGGGGCGGGGCCAAAGACGAGACACGAGAAAGCACATGGCATGCAAATATCTAAACAATGCCTTTCCCTCACTAAACACGTGGGTCTGTCATGGTTCTGCCACCAGACTCAAAAAACCATGACTAGGAAGGCAGAACCATGACATCTGTATATGGTTTTCACTGATGCACAAGTAGCATATTCTAGTGTAAAATGATCGCTCATGGTAATCTTTGTAAATGAGCTTAAAATCAAAAACAATTGTACACTTTAAAAACAAATATTATATTAAAGGTTCTGCCGCATTGGCTGTTGCGCGTTCAAAATGTTTACTGTTTTGTTTTACTTGGTGATATGTTAAATGAAGACTGTTTAATGTTATTATAAAATGTAATATTAAGCTTCATTGTGTTTGCGCTGTGGTGGAAAGGAGATTCTCCTTAAATATACATTTATTATAAAAGCTTACCCGTGACTTATGGAACTTTTTAAAAACAATCAAACGGTTCAACAGTTTGTTCGTATAAGGACAGAAAATATATATTTTTAATTATAAGAGTGTGTTCTTATAACTATCAGGCGTATGCAGTGGCTTCAGACTGGCAGAAAAAAAGTATCCTTATATGAACCTCTGTGATCATAACACGTTTGTTCTAATGATTTAATGATTACTTTATGTACTGCATTTGGCTCATTCTCCGCCTATTTCGCTTTTTTTTGTTATATTATAAATGTGAATAACTCTTGTTTTAATCTTTAATGTGTTGCTCCCTGTCATGTAATAAGGAATTTATCACATTGAATTTCACTATTTCACAGTACATGTGGTTAAGTACTGAAACTCCCCCTTTGCCCTCCTGGAGGAAATTTTGCAAACTATTTTCACATGTAAATGTTTTTTAACTGCCGCCGTTCCCCATCGGCGGCACTCAAAGCAATGGTAGTAGGCACCGGACACAAAGCGAGGCACACACCTTCGGGTGCAGCCTCGTAGCTTTTGCAAAATCATATACAAAAATTAAACCTATAAATTATTTATTTTATTTTACACGATCGTATCATGACACCCATCTGAGTTCGTTTGGCACTTGGGGATGTGGTTGAGGATTTTTACGTTTTTTAGTGTGATAACATTATATATTACAATAGACATTCAACGCTTCATTCAATAATCTCAATAGAAGCTTTGAGTGTAAATATTGCATGGCAAAAATGACATTCAGTACAGTCTAGAACAGGGGTTCTCAAAGTTTACATTCAAAGATCCGAATCTGAATTCTCGTCAACGTCAAAGGTCCTGTACAATTGTTATTACAAAACTTGCCTTTAATAAACATTAAAAACAACTTTAATTAAAATCAACTCTATAGGAAGAGTCTATTTGCAAAAACAGATAACTCAGTTTTATTTATTTTTTATAATGTTTTATTGTGTTTAGTTAGCTGTATTTTACATTAGTAATTAATCAAAAGAACCCAACTGCAGTTTCATTGATATTAATTTGAATGCACTGTAGAGACTGGCATAGCCAAATGGTTGGATATTGTGTCTGGATAATTAAAAAAATAATAAAACCCACTCCCTTTTGTCTTGGTTTCATGATACCAACATCAAAAGACCAGAGCCAGGCCTGGCATGGGTTTATGTTGGTTCTCCCCCAAAAGCGTTGATAACCTTTTGGTCCCCTGGGGTATTTACGATTATTCCTGAGCTTCAAAGCAAGCAGAGGAAAATTGTGAAAGGTTCCAGCTGGCCCCAACAGAGAGACTTAAGACATGTAGTTGACCCAGAGGAACTTATGTGATTAAACTACATTAAACTGTAAATATATGTGACTATATATATGTAACTGTAAATCTCTGTTATATGTTGGTGCTCAGAGCCTCCGTAAGGGCTGTGCCAGGTGTGCAACCGCACAGGGCCTCGCTCCTGACCTGAAAAAAATCCTTTGTGTTTTTTTTTTAAATCTGATTTGTCTTCCTCTATCTGTAATTTCATAACACATGAAAAAAATTATAACATTGTATTATTAATTTCGATATGTCCTTATGTACGTGCTGCGTGCTCGCTCCATGGCGTGCTCGTTCTATGTACGTAGCTGCTCACTTTGAGGAAGAACAAAAAATGTCGGCTGCAGCACGAGAGCGTGATCGATTTCGTCGACACGAGTCAGGGGGCGAAAAAAGGAAAGGAAGGAAAAAGAAAGAAGAGTTTCAGAAAAAACTAAGAGGCTCATTCGATAAATTTGTGAAAGCTACAGTTAGCAACCATGAATATGCTACGATCAACACAACTGTTGCTACCGTTGAGCCGCGAGAAGACATTTCAGGGTCAGTAATAAGTGTCCGTTGAAAACATTTATAAAAAGTTTGACATTTTTCGTTAAGTTGAACCACGCACATTTTTTCTTCAAACTTATTAGGAACTGCCGCGTCACAAAGTTTGTTGTCTAAAAAGTTTTTAAAGTAAAAAAATGTAATTTTGTCACTGTCAAATGTTTAAACACTGAATAATATATATGAATATAGCCTAAATATTGAATTGTTCAGTGAGTTGTAAGGAATTGAATCGCACTTCAACATGTCAATATAAATTAACAGCTGACTTGAGCCAGGAGGTAATGATTTACTGTTACTGTGTTAATCCATCTGATTTGTCCATTTCAGTGTACAGTTAATTTGAATGATAAAGTTTCCATTTTTAATAATGCTGTTAAACTGACTGAACAAAGAGATGCGAAGGCATTACTGATCAAATAAGAGCCCATGGTTATCTGCACGTGGTTATCTCTCCCACATCTGGATACATCAAATGGATGTGTAGAGTAAAGGTTAACCCTCTTTAATCTAATGGTGTTAAATTGATGCAAACTTTGTACAGAAATATCCACAGCATTAACAACAAAGAGCCTGGATTATCTGTACATCAGAAGTGTGTGAAAGTTGCGATCGTTAGAATAGCGATAAACTCACTGCAAATTCTTTTTTTTAGAAAATCATCATGAAACATCCGCAAAAACCATTCTCTCCTCTAGAGGGCCTCGCAGAGCAAGTTCGCACAGGGCCTCGCGCCCCCCTTGCGACGGCTCTGTTGGCAGTGTTGTAATGTAACGAAGTGCAAATACTTCATTACTGTACTTAAGTAGAATTTTCACATATCTGTACTTTACTTCGTTATTTATATTTCTGACAACTTTCACTTTTACTCCACTACATTTCCTAAATAAAATGTGTACTTTTACTCCGATACATTTCTCCTAACCATCTTTGTCACTCGTTACTACAAATTAAAATCAGAAGAAATTTGAGTTGCGGACGTAATGCCTGTTTGTTGTCATGTCAACCACCAAGCACGAAGAAGAAGTCCTGCTTGTCGGGCATGTCACTCACATTATTGATGCTATCATGGAAGCACCTGCTGCAGGCTCTGCTGCTAATGTTACCACTCCGGTAGCAGATGACGAGCATCTCGACTACAGTGGCGAACTTGGTGAACTCGATAACGTTACACACCCGTGGCCGTATTTGCAGGCAATTTTTTCGTACATTGGAGTGAAAAATTCTTACTACCGGATTAAGTGCCTGTTATGCCTACCGAGAGTCACTGAAATATTGGCATTTAAAAACTCCCCGTCCAACCTGAAGAAGCACATCGAGGTAGGTTAAATTAATTTTCATTCAATAAAGCCATAATGTCAACATTATTTAACATGAATTAGTTTTAGTTATCATAAGCCTGTTCGGATATCTTGCTAACGTGATGGCCAGGCTAACGTGTGCTAGTTAACTTTTCTGATTAGCCAATGTGCAGATATTTAACAACACCAATGATTTTCCCTCCGAATTAATTCAACACAAAACTCTTGAAGACATGTCGATAATACTGAAATGGTTAATAACGGTTTCTGGTTTAGCCTAAGTGGCGGCCGAATATTTTCTAGGTAAATTAGCGTTACACCGGTGGAGGGATTTTTTTTTACACCACATTAGGCTAATTAATGGCAGGTTACAGAGGAGCGTTCAGGATTACTCAAGTCTTCAAAAGCACCATGCATTTTGTTGAACTTGAGATTTGCTTTGATTTAATTACCTCAAAACTCAGTTGTTATCGGCTAATGTTAGGCTAATGTTATATATTGTGATGTAGGCTTACATATTTATCAAATTCAAAGTGCTTTTATTGCCACACAACGAGTTGGTGGAATTTTTTTTTGTAGGTCAGCTAGCTAGTAACAGACAGGAGACAAACGACCAGTTAACACAAATACAGTACAGGTTACACAACACCAACAACAGCAATGAATCAAAGTCCAAGTTAATAGTGTTAATTACTGGGTGGTAGGGGTGGGCTTCCATGAGTGTTTATAATTCTTGCAATTAGGTAAAGATAATATCAAATAATGGCAATTTGACTGTTATTGTTGAGTAACTTTTAAACCCTGTAGCTTAAGTTGTTTTGCTTATAAAATGTCTTTCTCTCACTGTTTCAGAGAAAGCATGTAGGCCACCTCAAAAAATATGAAGAGCTGACATCAAGAAAGAGAAAAAGGGCTCCTGAGACTCTTCCCACCACCTCCACCATTAGGCAGACCACACTGGTGAACACCAGGATAGCTTTGTCAATGGACCTCTGAGACACAGTCCTGAAAAGTATGTGGCCCAAGGGCTCCAGCCATTCCATGTTGTTGAACAACAACCATTTCGAGATTTTGTGAAGGAACTGCAGCCAAATTCAAAAATGATATCACAGCTGACCCTGTGCTCCATGATTGATAATGCTTCTATGGGAATGAAGAAGGCGGTGACTGAGGCCATGAGGGGAGTCGACCATATCGCCACCACTACTGACTGCTGGTCTGCCAGAAGACGGAGCTTTATTGGCATTACTGGCCATTGGATTGACCCCAACAGTCTCAAAAGATGCTCAGCAGCCCTAGCCTGTAAACAACTGAGAGGTTCGCACACATTTGATGTGTTGGCAAGCGCCCTGAATGACATCCACTCCGAGTTTGAAATTCGCGGGGAAGACTGTGCGAACAACAACCGACAACGGTTCCAACTTCATAAAAGCATTCCAAGTTTTTGGTGAAGATGAGAACAACAATACAGTGGGAAGTGATGGTGATCCTGGTAATGCATCTCAACCAGGAGAGGATGAAGAGGATCAAGAGGAGGTATGAAGAAGTGGAGTTTGTTGATGTGTCAGCGCTCCTGAATGAAGATGATGGTTTAGAGTTCCAGCTCCCACAGCACCAGCGCTGTGCTTGTCACCTACTCAACCTAATAGCTACAGTTGATGCTATGAAAGCAACATCCAATGAGGCATACAAGAAAGTGTACCGTTCAACATTTGGCAAGTGTAATGCACTTTGGAACAAATGTGGAAGATCCACCCTTGCAGCAGAAACTATTGAAGATGCTTGCTCCTTCCAGCTGCTGTGCCCAAATGCTACAAGGTGGAACTCCTTGTTCCTGGCAGTGGAAAGACTGCTGAGAATAATGAAAGAAAAGGGAGAGGGGGCCATCAGAGGCATCTGCACCAACTTAAAGGTTCCAATGTAAGTAAGAATTTTTTTATAAAAAATATTTTATTTTGTTTTATTTCATCATAATTGAACATGAAGTCTTACGGTTTATGTTTCCAATCATTTTTTGGACAATAATAAGTTTCACATTGTATCCCAACTTCCACTTATCATTTATACATTTGACTTAATTACTCATCCAGCAATTATTTTGTTGAATCTAATGAAATGGTTTTAGTGTTATTATAAACAATGGTGTTGTGTCTTTGTTTTCATCACAGGTTCAAGCCAGCTGAACTTGCCTTCCTCACAGAGTATGCCGCTGCCATGAGTCCAGTTGCGCAGGCAACCAACGTCTTGCAAGCAGAAGCAAATGCCATGATGGGATGGCTGCTTCCAACCATCAACCTGCTGACCGTCAAACTTGACAGAGTCAAGTTGCCACTAAAGTACTGCAAGCCTCTGGTGGATGCTTTACAGGTAACTTTTATTCTTGTATTTATTTTATATTGTCTTAACTCTTTAAAGGGGAACTTGGCAACTCTAGCCAATTCTTCGCTGGTTTTCACTTTTGTCGTCGTATGTTTTCTCAACGAGCTCCCCCTACAGCTCTGGGATGTATATTTCACAAAACTGTCGTAAAAAAACTCATTTGCAGCACCCTCCTCCCCCTTTCTACCGCTGCTGATGTGCATTTGTTGCCGGGCAACTTTTTCGGGTGGAGCAATGTCTACCGAGGTGGGTAATACATTCATTGTCGCTTGTTCTTATAGCCGGCGTGGCTAACCGGTATTAAGGGGGGCGTGTGCGTTTATGTGGAATTGCCGTAAAGCAGTTTGTGTTTCTTGCTCGTTCTCGCTTCTCATGATACTTCCTATTTCCAACTTAACGGGACGGTTGTGTAACGTTGATATGTGATAAATAAACACAGAAACAATTTGAGCGTGGATACACATGCGGTTTATTTATCTACACTACGGGGAACTAAAACCAACTACTAACAAAGAAACAAACACTAACAAACAAACAAACAACGTAAAAGCAGTAAAGAATGAAAGAAATAGATAAAGCAAAGATAAAGGCAGTATTAAATCAGCTATTCACATCTGCACGAACCATCAAGGACAAATCTCCTTATTTAAAAGGGGCAAAGCTTATACGCAACTGGTTAGCAATAGTTCAGATACTTGCATTGGCTTCTTTGTTTCTCGGGACACGTGCTGGTGCGCGTATCAAAGGGTCCTGATGCGTTCAGAGTGAGCCGTGAGTCCGTTGATTTAGCTGACACAAACTGCTGGAAGAGGCTATCTCTGAGGAGAGACAGGTCTCGAGAGGTTGAAAGAATACGAACGCACACAAGCGAACGAACATACACAAAAGAGCGAGCTTTCCTGAGTGTTCAGATGTTTTAACACAGAGGGCATCACGCCCCTCCAAGGTGGGCGATCCAATGTTATGATATAGTTTTGGGCGCGAAAACATGTTTCTTTGTCCGGCACACTAACTCATTTGCATTTATGGTCGCCTGGGAGTTTGGAGCAGGAATAGACTTAGAATAGAATAAAATGAGTATGGTATAAAATACATTACTGTGCTATACACCATATTCTAAGACATGAAAAGGGAAACACGTAGATATGAAACATAAAGGGGTTACAATTACATTGACCTGTAGTTTGGACAAGAATGTAAACATACACAGAATACCACTAAGCACATATGCCTTTGAGGTTATAGGTGAAGGAGAATAACAAAGACAAGCATACAATGTGGAGATTCATGTGTATACACTTTAAACCAGTCTTTTGTGGCTAAGGAAAGAGAAAGAGACATTCTTTTGGAAGAATTTGAGGCTCTCAGTCCCTGGGGGCCACATGGCTTTTCTCACTTTGGTGAACAGTCCTGTCCTCCCCCAAGAACCTCCTTTGAAGTCTAGGGGAGAGTATACGAATCTGTCCTGGTCAGGGATGAAGGTGTTGAGAATAGGACATTTGGCCAGACTGTGTTTTAAGATCACAGATGGTAAACTTTGATCCGACCATACCCTACAACATCAACTACAACTAACTAAACTAGAAACACAGCAATACAGACCGGGAGGGTGACGACGGGAAAACAAGGCAAAATGAACCGACACAAGACAGAAAACACAAGGGCATTAAATAAGGGAACAAATCAAGAAGGAACAGCTGACGGACATGAAACAATAACGAGCAATAATGAGGAGACGAGAGGGCGGGAACAGAGACGAGACCGGAGGGAGTATGGCGAGCCATACGGCCAAAATTACCTCCCTCCACATGAAACATGAGGTTCTGTCATGGCTCTGTCTCATCTTGTCATGTTTTTCTTGGTCTTGTGGCAGAACCATGACACTTCTCATTTACATATTTTTGGTTTATGAAAAAGTTCTTCAATGCTTTACCTGAAGAAGTCGGTAAACACTGCTAAAGGCAGCAAAAACGCGAGGCGCCCGGCGCGCATAAGCAGCGTGCAAAACGCTCTCTGCCAACTGATAACAATTTTAAAAAGCCGCGTCTAACAGCAATAAACGCTTTCTATGTGATTGGCCCCCGACACTGGTTTGTGCGCGTGTTGTGCGCCTGTGTGTGTGTACATGCATGCCTGCATGCATGTTTGTTTGGCACATGGCGGGTCCGGACTTTGAGAAGGGCTCTAGTATGAGCGGTCAGAATGACCACTACGGCCATTCTCGTAGTGATAGATTTCTGGAAGTTCTAGTGTTAAAGTCGCCTAGCATTACCAGTGGAGTGCCATCTATCAGACATAGAGGACAGCAGCATGTCAAGCTGTTCCTACAAGTTTCCCAGTTTACCTGGGATAGATGACAACACAATGTATTTTTGATACTAGGGATGTGTTAATTGACGTGTACAAACACCGGTAACACCGAGGTGAGAAGTATGCTGTGGAGTGGTCGAAGATGTGGCCGTGCGCATGATGCATTTTACTTTGTTTTGAATTAGCGGCAATTCGGGAATGGCAATTGCTTGAATTAATGGTGGGTCAATATCTTTCTTAATAAAAACACAAAAAAGTACAATGACATTTGCTTATATTAAACCACAGACCTCACAAAACGAATAACCACTGCACACACTATGCCAAAAATAAGAAATTAATATAAAAAACCTTAACGTCAGATAGGTTGCCTTAAACAAAACGAATAATCACGACACACATCAAGCAAAATTTTTTATAAGAAAATAGATTAAAAAACCTTTACGTTTAATAAGTTGCCTATATTAACAAAACGAGTAATCACAGCACACACTGTGCAAAAATAAATTAATAAGAAAGGGAATATGGAATGAAAAACATTTATGTTAAATAAATGAATAAGAAAGGGGATATGGAACGAAAAACATCTCTCTTGATGACAGTGCTTATATATTCTATTCAATAATCCTTACTGGTCAGATACTAGTACAGTTCAAGCAAACACAGCAAGCTCACTACAGCTACAGCTAGCTAGGCAGACAAAATGCTTTTGATGCAGATTTAATTTTTCGACAAGAAACACATTCTGAAGATGCAGATGTACAATTTTGTAAGACTCATTGGGGAAACACGATTTTTGTCATAGCAGTAGCTGTTCTGCATGGGTCATGACTCTCATACACAAATATAAAGGGAATGTTCTAAAAGAGGTGGATCAAATGACGGTAGGTGGATATTAGTAGTTACTGTGTTAAGACAAGACAACGATTTTTCATTGTATGCAACATTTATGGGTGTAATTCATATTCCTCTAATAAGATAAGTTTTTCCTCAAATCTCAGCTAACATCTACTTACTGATTATAAAGGTTCTTATGTGATTTTAGAAGTTGACTTTAATGAATGCATGGGGATGACGCTTTAGACAGATATCCCCCTAAGCCGAGCAATGTTGCACTAAAGTGTGATTTTTACTTCTATGTCGGACCTATACCGTAGCCTACACAGAGCTGCATACACTATCCTATAGCCTATGCTGTAGGGTGACAAGCACCTAGCACGTAAAGTTTCGGACCAGCGCCACCTAGTGGTGAGGAGATATATTTACAGGCCTATAACTTTGTGTGCGGTTGACGGATTTTCGTGGGAGTCATGTCCTTAGATTTTGGAATCGTTGTCGAGTCCAACGATACCAAACATGGCAGGTTTCGCACGTACTGTGGGCCGGTCCAAGAGGAAGAAGTCAAGGAGGGGGAAGCCGAGCACGTCCCAGCCGGCGATCCAGCCGGCCTCCAGTCCGGTGTCCAGTCCGGTGCAGCCAACGTCCAGCCCGGTGCAGCCGACGTCCAGTCCGGTGATCCAGCTGGCGTTCCAGCCGACGTTCCAGCCGGCATCCAGTCCGGTCCAGCCTGGGTCCAGTCCGGTGCAGCCGGCATCCCAGCCGGTGATCAAGCCGGCGTCCAGTCCGGTGCAGCCGGCATCCCAGCCGGTGATCAAGTCATGTCCTTAGATTTTGGAATCGTTGTCGAGTCCAACGATACCAAACATGGCAGGTTTCGCACGTACTGTGGGCCGGTCCAAGAGGAAGAAGTCAAGGAGGGGGAAGCCGAGCACGTCCCAGCCGGCGATCCAGCCGGCCTCCAGTCCGGTATCCAGTCCGGTGCAGCCGGCGTCCAGTCCGGTGCAGCCGGTGTCCTGTCCTTTCCAGCCGGTGATCCAACCGGCGTCCAGTCCGGTGCAGCCTGCATCCAGTCCGGTGTCCAGTCATGTGTCCAGTCATGTGCCCAGTCCGGTGCAGCCGGAATCCAGTCCGGTGCAGCCGGAGATCCAGCCGGTTTCCAGTCCTGTGGTCTCGAGTCTGGTATCCTGTCCGGTGTGTCAGTCGGCCTTCCAGCTGGCGTCAAGCCCTGCCCAGCCAGGGTTTGGCTGGCCTTCCAGCCGGCGACTTAGCCGGCCTTCCAGCCGACAACTCAGTCGGCTCCCAGCCTTGTCCATCGGCGGTCCCCCCCAGGACTTCCCTCCCTAAATCCCCCAGAACTCCGCACCCTCAAGCGCAATCGGGGACTAGGACCATTCCCCCCAGCCCCTTTGGACTGCCTCCTTTGAACCCTTGTTTTTCCCTCCCCCCCCTCCCCAACATGTTTGTTATTTGTATTGAGTCACCCCAATCCCTTGGTCTTGTTGTCTTGTCTGCCCCTTGTCTTGTTCACCATGTCTGTCTGGTTTTTGTCTTTGTCCCAGTCTGTCATGTCTTGTTTGTCAACCCCTTGGTGAACACCTAGGGGTGTTCATTAAGGGGGGGGGGGCTCTGTCACAGTCCTGCCTTCTTGTTTCTGAATTTCTAGTCGTGTGGCAGGATCGGGACTGAGCCCTTAGGTTTTATGTGAGAAAGCCATGAGTTGTTTACGTTTTCTACATCTCATGTGCTTTCTCGTGTCTTGTCATTGGCCCCGCCCCTCTCGTTTCATGTATTGCCTCCCTGCCTTGTCTTATGTTTCCCACCTGCCCCTCGTTAATTATCCTTTGTTTGTTTCTCCATATAAGATCCTCTTGTTTCATTGTCCTGTGCTTGTGGACTGTGTATGTACTTGTACCGTTGTGCTTACCAGTGTGTAGTTACCTCTTGTCATTGTCTGTCACGTAAGTCTAGCGCTGTCTAAAGATCCTGTCTAGTTTAGTTATTTACTGTTGTTTCTGGTTTTGCCCCCTCGTGGGAAGTTTTTCTTTACATTTTTTGAAAGAGTCTTTAAGTTCTTGTCTGTTCCCCATTGTGGGAGTTTTCGTCTTGTTTTGTTAACCCCTTCACGCCTGCCTGCATTTGGGTTCTCTTTCCATGCATTCTTGACATCTTGTTCACCCCAAAGAAATTTTACCTAATGGACAAAAGTTATAAGCAAATTTCTTGTGTTCTAAATGCCTTTCTCTGTGTTTTTAAACTTTTAAACTTGGTATGCATCATCACTGGAACGACTTGTTCTCCTTGCACAAGTTTGGTGACTGCGCAACTTTGTGGTCAAAAGTTATAAGCTATCAAACTTCTTTTCTTATCGATACTAATTACCAGTTTCAATCTAATGCGGGAAAATATAAAGTAAAACATGTAACTGTATTGTCACTTAGCCTACTTATTGACTGATTTGCAAAATAATATACACTTATAGGCATTGCTTAAACTAATCTTCATATTTAAGGTTAAAAAAATCCATCAGACCACCTGTTTTATGTATCGTTTTGCCTTCTTGAAAATTACTGAATGTTTGTATCTTTTGTAATAAATGTCTCTCAGTGTAAAAAGATGACTCTCAACATCATACAGTAACTGTTGGACAAGAGCTAAATATGCAGAAAATGTTGGAAAAGCATTATGTAAGATTATATAGGACCTGGAGGATTTTTCAGTTCAAGATCAGACATCGATCATCCAAATAACAGTATACAGTATTGAGAATCAAGTGCATGTATTTTTCTGTAAATTCTGTTATTACTATATTTTGTGGACTATGTAAACATATGTTATGCCAGATAACTTCAGGGAAGAACAAAATTAAACAAACATTATATTTCCTCTTATTTTTATGAAATTATCAACACTTACAAGTGTATGTAAACTTACCTCAACTGTATGTAACTTTCTGTAAGATGTATATTAACAATATTAACTGTTAAATTAATGATAAGTACATCAAATAAAAAAATAGAATAGTGTGAGAAAGACCTGTCATTTTATTCGAATGAACACAAACATCTTATCTTAACTGGGTTAGGAGCTGTTAAAATATTTGGTTAACAGTGAACATATTGCATATGCTATTATATAACACAATAGTACTGTAACTGATGACCTGCAAGAAAATGTGATCAATCTGAAGCTTTGACAAAAACCCTTGTCTATTATATCATCTTTTATTCACTGTTATAGAAATGAAAATGATAGACTCACCATGAAAGATGTTCATACAGCAGATGAAGAAGAGAGCAGACACCAGGTCATTTATAAGGCAGCCAATGAATCACATGACAAACATTAAAACCAGGAAGAGTTCAGGAAAAACATTCTTCTAACACGAGTATGTGCAAACAGACATAGATACGTTGAGTAATGCATTTCAGTTTGTTTAAAGTTGTAATCAGTGTGTTAACAGTGTGTTCCAAATCGAAAATACTTATTCTACATGTTTTGTCAGTTAAATTTAAAATATATACTTCTATAAATGTTACTATGTGGTAATATTTGTAGTAACTGCATTTGTTGAAGTGAAAGGAATATTTGGTAACACTTAACATGTACTTACTAGGGATGGGCGATATGGCCCTAAAACTCTATCACGATAATTCCTGGTATTTGTTGCGATAACGATAAAAATGACGATATATCCATAATGCCACCCACCGCTATTTTTTGCATCAAGTGATAGTAACTGCATGTAGTCTAGAC